>NW_027307862.1:341100-479100 GCF_047496885.1 Scyliorhinus torazame
CCTATTCATGTATTTGTCAAGATGCCCCTTAAATGTCACTATCGTAAAGATATGTGGAACTGGGTATCAGGGGGAAACACAATCCCGATTAATACATTTGCTGAGTAAACAAACTTGTTCCTAAATTATAAAATCAGATCCTGGATGAAGTAAATGTCCTCCATGCAGTATTGCACCATTTAGGTTGTGAATAACTGACAGAGTGTGATAGGTCAGTTATTGTGCAGAGCTGGAATAGAACTTGTCTTTCCCCAGTCAGAGGCCAGAAAGCAAACACGTGGCACAGCCGCTTTTAAAAATAATTGTAAAGCAACCTGAAAAAAGATAGACCTCCCTCGAATGATTAAATGTGCGTCTGCTTTTATTGGGAGCAACACAGATGTTTTCAATATTAAAGCACAGGCAGCGCCCAGGGTCAGACAGATTGGAACTTACAATGAAGTTGATGCTGTGAAGTAAGCAGTGAGCTAAAGCGGACGCTGGGTTCAAACATGGACACAGTGAATAGAAAGGATTACAGTGAGAATACTCGCGGTGCTGGGGAACTTGGAGGGAACCTGCAGGTGTTGGTCCCATCATCTCACAGCCAGACCACATCCAAAGCCTTTAAAATGCGTGAAGTCCCGAAGGAGGACATTCATTCCTGGGGCTAGTTTAGCACACTGGGATAAATCGCTGGCTTTTAAAGCAGACCAAGGCAGGCCAGCAGCACGGTTCAATTCCTGTACCAGCCTCCCCGAACAGGCGCCGGAATGTGGCGACTAGGGGCTTTTCGCTGTAACTTCATTTGAAGCCGACTTGTGACAATAAGCGATTTTCATTTCATTTCATTCCGTTTCATTTCATTCCGTTTGACCTCAGCGGCTCTGTAGATGAGCAGATGATTCAATCCCACTGCACCGCCCTTTCCCTGGAGACGTACATTTGATTTCTGTCGCTCCTACCATTCCCTGTGAAACCATTGTTGTATCTGCCGGCACCAGTGTCCCAGGCCGTGCAGACCAGATCAGAACCACTCGCTGTGTGAATCGTTTAGAAGCAGTTTTCCCTTCGGGATGATTGGATTGGCTGGGGCTGGGTTATTGGGAATAAAAGACGATGATGTGAGATTCGTTCCACACATTTAAGATGATAACGTTTTGGATAATCTGGATGTAAATGAACTGTTTCCATGAACAATATAAATATCTGTGGGAAAGATGTAACTGAAGTATATGATCGTGCAGCTACATTCATCAGGAGTAATGCAGAGCCAGAGTTGATAACAAATGGCAACATGGGGAGACTACACGGTCCCTCACACCTCCTCCACCATTCAATTTAATCACTGCTCAGCTTCTGCCTCAATGTCATTTCCCGCTTCTTCCTCAGGTCCTTTCATTACCTCATTTTCTGTAAGAATAATGGAGGCTGACACCCAAAGCCATATTTCAAACCGAGTTGGACATTTACGGCCGTAAGACCATAAGACACAGGAGCTGAACTTGGTCACTAGGCCCAGCGAGCCTGATCCGCCAGTCAATCATGGCTGATATGTTTCTCATCCTCATTCTCCTACCTTCTCACCTTCTCCCCATAACCCCTGATCTCCTCATTAACCAAGAACCTATCTGTCTCTGTCTTAAAGACACTCAGTGATTTGGCCTCCACAGCCTCTGTGACAGAGAGTTCCACAGATTCAGTACCGTCTGGCTGAATAAATTCCTCCACATCTCTGTTTTAAAGGATCGTGCCTTTAGTCTGAGACAGTGTCCTCTGCTTCTAGTTTTTCATACAAGTGGAAACATCCTCTCCACATCCACTCTGTCCAGGCCTCACAGTATCCTGGAAGTTTCAATAAGATACCCCTCATCCTTCTTAACTCCAACGAGTGCAGACCCAGAGTCCTCAACCATTCCTCATACGACAAGCTCTTCATTCCTGGATCGTTCCAGTGAACCTCCTCTGGACCCTTTCCAAGGGAAGCATGTCCTTCTTCAGATACGGGGCCCAGAACTGCTCACAATACTCCAAATGGGTCTGACCAGAGACTTATACAGCCTCAGAAATACATCCCTGCTCTTGTACTCGCGCCCTCTCGACGTGAATGCTAACATTGCAATTGCCTTCCTAACTGCCGACTGAACCTGCCCGTTAACCGTAAGATAATCGTGAACAAGGCCTCCCAAGTCCCTTTGTGCTTCTCATTTCCGAAGCATTTCCACTTTTAGAGAATAGTCAATTCCTCCATTCCTCCTTCCAAAGCGCATTACCTCACACTTTTCCACATTGTATTCCATCTTCCACTTGTTTGTACAATCTCCCAGCCTCTGAGTCCTTCTGCAGCCACCCCCCCCCCTCCCTCCCCCCACCGCTTCCTCAATACCACCTGTCCAGATCTTTGTGTCATCTGCAAACTCAGCAACAGTGCCTTCAGTTCCTTCTTCCAGATCATTAATGTATATTGTGGAAAGTTGTGGTCCCAGCACAGACCCCTGAGGCACACCACTAGACACTGCTGCCATCCTGAAAAAGACCCCTTTATCCCCACTCTCTGCCTCTGCCAGTCAGCCAATTCTTTTTCCATCCCAGGATCTTGCCCTGAACACCATGGGCTCTTAACCAATTGAACAGACTGGAATGCAGCACTGTGTCAAAGGCCCTCTGGAAATCTACATAAATCGCATCCACTGGTTCTCCCTTGTCTAACTTCCTTGTTATTTCCTCAAAGAACTCTAACAGATTTGTCAGGCATGACCTCCCCTTGACGAATCTGTGCTGACTCAGTCCGAGTTTATCCTGCACTTCCAAGTACTCCGCAATCTCATCTTTAATAATGGATCTAAAATCTTACCAATGACCGAAGTCAGGCTAACCGGCCGATAATTTCCCGTCTTCTGCCTCCCTCCCTTCTTAACCAGCGGTGCTACATTAGCCACTTTCCAGTCCTCTGGGACCCTTTCTGCCTCCAGTGATTCCTGAAAGATCACCACCACTCCCTCCACAATCTCCTCAGCTATCTCTTTTAGAACCCTGGGATGTAGTCCATCCGTCCAGGTCACTCATCCACCTTCAGACCTTTCAGTTTCCGCAGAACCTTCTCCTTAGTGATGGCCACGGCCCTCCCCTCTGCCCCCTGGCTCTCCTGGAGCTCTGGCATCCCACTGGTGTCTTCCACCGTGAAGACTGATGCAAAGTAACTATACAGTTCGTCTGCCATTTCTTTGTTACCTATTGTTACTTCTCCAGTCACATTTTCCAGTGGTCCAATGTCTTTTTTTGTCTCTCTCTTGCCTTTTATATATTGAAAAGAACATCTCCCTATCTTCTTTTACATTACTAGCTAG
Source organism: Scyliorhinus torazame (assembly GCF_047496885.1). NCBI lineage: Eukaryota > Metazoa > Chordata > Chondrichthyes > Carcharhiniformes > Scyliorhinidae > Scyliorhinus > Scyliorhinus torazame. The sequence continues at coordinate 344,427 of NW_027307862.1, forward strand.
CTTGTCCTCAAATTTCATCTGCTCCTCCTTTATTGCTGTTTCAGTTTTCCTCTGCTCGCTATTAAAGGCTTCCCGATTTTCTGGCATCCCACTATTCCGCGCCACATTGTATGTTTTTTATTTTGCATTACTGCTCTCCTTGACTTCCCTCATCAGCCATGGACTCCTTGTCCTCCCCTTGGCATGTTTCCTCCTCCTTGGGATGAAATTCTGTTGTTCCTCCCGAATAACCCCCAAAACTGCTGCCATTGGTGTTCCACTGTCTTCCCTGCTCGTCTCCTTTTCCAATCAACTCTGGCCAGCTCCTCCCATGCCTTTGTAGTTACCCCTATTTAATTGTAATACTGTTACATCTGACTCCAGCTTCTCCCTCTCAAACTGCAGGGTAAGTTATATCATATTGTGGTCACTGCGCCCTTCGGGTTCCTTCACCTTATGTTCACTAATCAAGTCTGCTTCATTACACATCACCAAATCCAGAGTTGCCTGTTCACAAGTCGGCTCTGTCACAAGCTGCAAAAAAAAACATCTCTTAGACATTCCACAAATTCCTTTTCTTGGGATCCACGACCAACCTGATTTTCCCAGTCCACCTGCATATTGAAGTCCCCCATGATTCTTGTAATATTGCCTTTTTTACATGCCTTTTCGATCCCCTGATTTAATTTCTGCTTCACATCCTGACTACTGCTCGGGGCCCTGCAAATAATTCCCATCAGGGTCTTTTTATCGACTCCATTCCTCAACTCTGTCCACAGAAAATCTATACCTTCTGATCCTATATCGCTCCTCGCTATCGATTTAACTTCATTCCTTACTAACAATAGAGCCCCGCCTCCTTTACCCATCTGCCTGTCCTTTCGATAGAACACGCACATTTTGATCCCAGCCCTGATCACTTTGCAGCCACGTCTCTGTGATTCCAACAACATCGTACCAGCCAATATCAATGTGCGCAACATGCAAATTTACCTTGTTCCGTACACTGCGCACATTTAGGTCCACAGCCTCAATGCTGCATTGAGCACCTCCCTTCTCACCCTCGGCACCTTTTTTGCTCTGCCTGAGGGTGATGTTGTTCAGGTATTTGTGTTCTCCGTTTCCCCTTCAGTTATTACACCTGCTGAGCTACCTCTCTGGTTCCCACTCCCTTTCATATTAGTTTCAATTCTCCCGGGTGACACTAACAAGCCTCCCAGCGAGGATAGTGATGTCCCTCCAGTTTAGAAGCTGCCCGCCCTTCTTGTCCAGGTCCCACATTTCCCGGAATATCGCCCAATGGCCCAGAAATCTGAAACCCTCCCTCCTACACCACCAGTTTAGCCACGAGTTTAGCTGTACTATCCTCTTGTTTCTAGCCTCACTCTCACGTGGCACAGGGAGTAATCCTGAGATTCCAACCCGAGAGGTCCTGCTTTTTAGCTTACTGTCTAACTTCCTGAACTCCTTCTGCAGGGCCTCATCGCTCTTCCTGCCGATGTCGTTAGTACCGATGTGAACTAAGACCTCTGGCTGTTCACCCTCCCTCTTCAGGACGTCCTGTGTTCGTTCAGAGACAACCTTGACCCTGGCACCAGGCAGACAACATACCAACCTGGAGTCTCTTTCCTGTCCACAGAAGCGCCGATCTGTGCCCCTTTCTATAGAGTCCCTGTAACTATCGCTTTCCTGCACTTTACCCTCCCCTGCTCCCCACAGAGCCAGCTGTGGTGCCACTGTTCTGGCTGCTGTTGTTTTCCCCTGAGATGCTATCCCCCAACTGTATCCAACACAGTATACCTATTAGAGAGGGGGACAGCCACAGGGGATTCCAGCGCTGACTGCCTGCCCGTTCCAGCAGTCATCCACCGAACTATCTGCCTGCACCTTAGGTGTGACCACGCCTCCAGAACGTCTACCTATGATGCTTTCCGCCACCTGTATGCTCCTCAGTGCATCCAATTGCTGCTCGAACCGAACCACGCGGTCTGTGTGGAGCTGCCATTGGCTACACCTGCTGCAGACGCAGTTGACCGGAACACTGGAAGCGTCACGGTTCTCCCACATCTCACAGTTAGAGCACTGCACCCTCTGAGTGACATTTATGCACTAGTTAATTCATTCAAAATAATCACTTAAATTATTATCAGATTAAGTTACAATTAACTATATGGTCCTGCGCTGGTTTTTCACTGTAAATAAATGTTAAATTCTAATCCCTGCTCTCAGGTTTACTGACTCCTCTGCCCTTTTAATGAATTAGTTACTGCAGTTGTATAGAACCTGAGTTACATGAGTAACACATGAACAGAATGGGAATACAGGGATACGGACCACAGGAAGCGCAGAAGATTATAGGTCAGATGGGCAGCAAGTTCAGCACAGGCTTGAGGGCCGAAGGGCCAATATAGAATCATTGAATCATAGAAGTTTACAGCATGGAAACAGGCCCTTCGGCCCAACCAGTCCATGCCGCCCAGTTTTTACCATTAAGCTAGTCCCAGTTGCCCGCATTTGGCCCATAACCCTCTATACCCATCTTACCCATGTAACTATCTAAATGCTTTTTAAAAGACACAATTGTACCCGCCTCTACTACTACCTCTGGCAGCACATTCCAGACACTCACTACCCTCTGAGTGAAGAAATTACCCTTCTGAATCTCTCCCTGCTCACCTTAAACCTCTGCCCTCTAGTTTTAGACTCCCCTACCTTTGGGAAAAGATGTTGACTATCTACCTTATCTATGCCCCTCATTATTTTATAGACCTCTATAAGATCACCCCTAAGCCTCCTACGCTCCAGGGAAAAAAGTCCCAGTCTATCCAGCCTCTCCTTATAACTCAAACCATCAAGTCCCGGTAACATCCTAGTAAATCTTTTCTGCACTCTTTCTAGTTTAATAATATCCTTTCTATAATAGGGTGGCCAGAACTGCACACAGTATTCCAAGTGTGGCCGTACCAATGTCTTGTACAACTTCAACAAGACGTCCCAACTCCTGTATTCAATGTTCTGACCAATGAAACCAAGCATGCCGAATGCCTTCTTCACCACCCTGTCCACCTGCGACTCCACCTTCAAGGAGCTATGAACCTGTACTCCTAGATCTCTTTGTTCTATAACTCTCCCCAACGCCATACCATTAACTGTGTAGGTCCTGGCCTGATTCGATCTGCCAAAATGCATCACCTCACATTTATCTAAATTAAACTCCATCTGCCATTCGTCGGCCCACTGGCCTAATTGATCAAGATCCCGTTGCAAACCTAGATAACCTTCTTCACTATCCACTGTGCTACCAATCTTGGTGTCATCTGCAAACATACTAACCATGCCTCCTAAATTCTCATCCAAATCATTAATATAAATCACAAATAACAGTGGACCCAGCACCAATCCGTGAGGCACACCAGTGGTCACAGGCCTCCAGTTTGAAAAACAACCCTCTACAACCACCCTCTGTCTTCTGTCGTCCAGCCAATTTTGAATCCAATTGGCAACCTCACCCTGGATCCCGTGAGCTTTCACATTCTGCAACAACTTACCATGCGGTACCTTGTCAAAGGCTTTGCTAAAGTCCATGTAGACAACGTCTACTGCACTGCCCTCATCTACCTTCTTGGTCACCCCCTCAAAAAACTCAATCAAATTTGTGAGACATGATTTTCCACGCACAAAGCCATGCTGACTGGCCCGATTCAGTCCTTGCCTCTCTAAATGCTTGTAGATCCTGTCTCTCAGAAGACCTTCTAGCAACTTACCTACTACAGACGTTAGGCTCACCGGTCTGTAGTTCCAAGGCTTTTCCCTGCTGCCCTTCTTAAACAAGGGCACAACTTTCGCTACTCTCCAATCTTCAGGCACCTCACCTGTGGCTGCTGATGATTCAAATATCTCGGATAGGGGACCCGCAATTTCCTCCCTAGCCTCCCACAACATCCTGGGTTACATTTCATCAGGTCCCGGGGATTTATCTAACTTGATGCGCTTTAAGACTTCCAGCACCTCCTCCTCTGTAATATGCACACTTCTCAAGACATCACTATTTATTTCCCTTAGTTTCCTCACATCCATGCCTTTCTCCACCGTGAATACCGATGAGAAATATTCTTTAAGGATCTCACCCAACTCTTGTGGTTCTGCACATAGATGTCCTTGTTGATCCTTAAGAGGCCCTACTCTGTCCCTAGTTACTCTTTTTCCCTTTATGTATCTGTAGAAGCTCTTTGGATTCTCCTTTGCATTATTTGCCAAAGCAATTTCATGTCCCCTTTTTGCCCTCCTGATTTCCCTCTTAACTCTATTTCGACAATCTTTATACTCTTCAAGGGATCCACTTGATCCCAGTTGCTTATGTACGTCATATGCCTCCTTCTTCTTTTTGACCAGAGTCTCAATATCTCGAGTCATCCAGGGTTCCCTACTTCTACCAGCCTTGCCCTTCACTCTAAAGGGAATGTGCTTACCCTGAACCCTGGTTAACACATTTTTAAAAGCCTCCCATTTACCAGCCGTCCCTTTGCCTGCCAACAGTCTCCCCCAATCTACCTCTGAAAGTTCCTGTCTGATACCATCAAAATTGGCCTTGCCCCAATTAAGAATTTTAACTCTTGGGCCAGACCTATCATTCTCCATAGCTATCTTAAAACTAATGGAGCTATGGTCACTTGTCCCAAAGTGATCCCTCACTAACACTTCTGTCACTTGCCCTTCTTTATTTCCCAAGACGAGGTCAAGTTTTGCCCCCTCTCTAGTCGGGCCATCCACATACTGAATGAGAAATTCCTCCTGAATACACTCAACAAATTTCCCTCCATCCAAGCTCCTAATGCTATGGCTGTCCCAGTCAATGTTGGGAAAGTTAAAGTCCCCTACTATTACCACCCTATTTTTCTTGCAGCTATCTGTAATCTCCTTACATATTTGCTCCCCAATTTCCCGCTGACTATTTGGGGGCCTGTAGTACAGTCCTATCAAGGTGATCTCTCCCTTCTTATTTTTCAGTTCCACCCATATAGACTCAGTGGGCGAACCCTCGGATATATCCCCTCTAAGTACTGCCGTAATGTTCTCCCTAATCAAAAACGCCACTCCCCCTCCTCTCTTATCTATGTTGTACTTTTATTTGTGCCTTGTTCCTTGTTCTAACTATTTGTATCAGGTATTGCTGAGCCCGGAGACCAAAATCGCAATCAATAGTCTATGTTACAAGTGTTTGTCTTGAACAACTAACACGAGGTAATGGGACTGAGAGACTGGAGGAGATAATCCCATACCTTCCGGGCCAGACAGCGGAAGAGAAGGCATCATGTGTTCAACTATTAATATGATAATAATAATCTTTATTAATAATAAAAATATGTATTGTCACAAGTAGTCCCACATTAACACTACAATGAAGTTACTGTGAAAATCCCCTAGTCGCCACACTCCGGCACCTGTTCGGATACACAGAGGGAGATTTTAGAATGTCCAACTCACCTCACAACAGGTCTTTCGGGACTTGTGGAAGGAAACCGGATCACCCGGAGGAAACCCACGCAGACACGGGGGGAACGTGCAGACGCCACACAGACAGTGACACAAGCCGGGAATCGAACCTGGGACCCCGGAGCTGTGAAGCCAGTGTGCTAACCACTGTGCTATCATGCCGGACTTCAAATCAGGAATCCTGAAGAATTGGGAGAGTATCGGTATCACGGCTATGGATCTGCTGTGTAATACTGAGAAATAAATCACCAAGGCCATGGCAGGGTTTGATTCTCCTCCCATCCGCCAGCTCCAATCTTAATCATCGCATTAGACCTCGGCATCGATCAGTCCGTTAAACCTGGGGAACAGACTCTAGTTGAGAAATAATGAATGGAAACAATGGTTGATCACTCTCTTATTGTGAAACAGTCAGTATTTTCCAGAGGAGAAACACTACAGGATACAGAAGGGAACCAAAAGGACCAGTCTCCCCAACAACACCAGCGGGAGTTTGTAGTTATCCAGTTCCAGCAGTCAGATAACCTCAATAATTTAAATAAATAAGTGACACAATATATAATTGTTTCTCAGCCCATTACTTCCCGGATCCCATTATTTAAATTGCTGGGACGTCTTCAGTAGAAACAGGCAGAGAGATCACAATGTATTCCACCACATAGCAGCGATATGTCTAGTAACTAATGGCATTAAAACCTGAAAGATAATTTCTGGTACTCATAGACATTTCTAAATGCATATTATTGTGAAAAGCATAAAGGTTTCTAGACATATTCGCTAATCATTGGACGGAAAATAATTATGTTCCTGGCATGATGATTCTATAGAAAGATAATCACAGTTTAGTTAATTGTGAGCAGAAATGTGCATGTTCAGTTTATTGTGTTATTATAGGAAGGTCAGGAATTACTGACTCTATTTGAAAGAACAATCTTATTATGATTATTGTCTGAACAATATTAATTTACGCCTCTGATTACTGGAATAATCAATCCTTCAATAATCACTTTCAAAGTTGCAATTAAATGTTTTTCATTATTTACTGTGTTCAATGGACTGAAAACGAATGTGATGCTTTCTATCAATGTTGTGCAAACATGATGGTGTAATATATGTCATCCTGCCTTCCATCATTGGATTTCAGAGATCATAGAATTCACAGTGCCGAAGGAGGCCATTCGGCCCATCGAGTCTGCACCGGCTCTTGGAAAGAGCACCCTACCCAAGCCCACACCTCCACCCTATCCCCATAACCCAGCAACCCCATCCAACCTAAGAGCAATTTAACGTGTCCAATCCACCTAACCTGCACATCTGTGGGAGACAATCAGAGCACCCGGAGGAAACCGGGCGCAGACACGGGGAGAACGTGCAGACTCCGCCCAGAGAGTGACCCAAGCCTGGAATCGAACCTGGGACCCTGGCACTGTGACGTCATAGTGGTAACCACTGTGCTACCGTGCTGCCCGATTTGCTCAGTTTTCTTTGGTAGAAACAGGCAGAGAGAATTCTCACACGATTCAGTCATGGCACAACTATGATTAATGGAATTAAATCCTGAGACGTAATTGCTGGTATCATAGACATGGGAAATATTTCCCAATACATATTATTGTGGGAAGTTAAAAGATTTATTCATACCGTTAGTGATCAATGGATTAATCAGTATCTTGCCATGATAATTCTCTTGGAAAATGATCATCGGTTTAATGTCCTGTATCCTGTTCTCGGTCCAGCCAGCCCCGTTATCCAGCGCGGCGCTCCCACCGGCACAACGGGATTCTCCGTTCCTGCAGCCGGTCAGTGAGGTTTCCCGTTGTGGCCACCCCACGGCGTGGGGAAACCCGCGGACATGGGGGTGCTGCCGGCGAAGGGGAGGATCCTGCCCAGGGAGAATCCCATTGATTGGGATTGTGAGCTGAACAAATGCATTTTTTATTGATGCCTTTATTGTTGTGTGGTCAGGAATTACAGATTCTATTCCACTGATTAACAATCTCCATTTGATTGTGGTCTGACCAGTAATTAGAAACCGCCTGTGATTATTGCAATGAACAATCCTTTGACAATCACAGTGAAAGATGCAATGAAATGTTTTTAGTTATTTGCTGTGTTTAATGGACTGAAAACTAATTTGTTATTTTCTATCAATGTTGCACAAATAATAATTAGTTGTGTCATGCTTGTTGGACATTGATATAATGAGCTGTTCGCTGATTTAATTCAACCTCGCAATGAATGAATGAGATAATTGTTTATTGGACCAAACAATCAATTCAAGTTCACTCTGATTATTGGGATGAACGATGTTAACAGATGTTTAATCTTCCACAGAAAATAATTAAATAGTTCAAGTAAAAATCAGTAGACCCGTCAGAACTTCACCAGTTTAAAGACATTTAATGTTGGGACATTCATTAAAATATCTGAGCCATTTTAACAAATAGTTCTTCCATATTCACTTTGATTATTGCGTGTAATGATTAAAAGTTAGTTACTCTAACTCTTGGACTGATGAAGAATTAGCTCTTCACTTTTATGCGGAATCCAAGCAGTATAAAATATATTGGCCCTCAGGACAATCCCAACGAAAGGACATTTGAAAAGGGACCTGCTGCAGTGACTGATGTTGTCTCCAAATCCCGCAGCCCAATCACCCCTCTCTGGGATTGGGTGATATCTGGGCTTGGGCGATCTCTGCCGTTCGGTGATATCTGGCGTTGGGTGATCTCTGGCGTTGGGTGATCTCTGGGGTTGGGTGATCTCTGCGGTTGGGTGATATCTGGGGTTGGGTGATATCTGGGGTTGGGTGATATCTGGAGTTGGGTGATATCTGGGGCTGGGTGATATCTGGGGTTGGGTGATGTCTGGGGTTCGGTGATATCTGGGGCTGGGTGATGTCTGGGGTTCGGTGATATCTGGGGCTGGGTGATGTCTGGGGTTGGGTGATATCTGGGGCTGGGAGTTATGGGGGGTTGGGTGATCTCTGGGGTTGGGTGATATCTTGGGTTGGGTGATATCTGCAGTTGGGTGATATCTGGGCCTGGGTGATATCTGGAGTTGGGTGATATCTGGGGTTGGGTGATATCTGGGGTTGGGTGATATCTGGGGTTGGGTGATCTCTGGGGCTGGGTGATCTCTGGGGTTGGGTGATTTCTGGGGTTGGGTGATACCGGGGGTTGGGTGATATTTGGGGTTGGGTGCTATCCCGGGTTGGGTGATCTCTGGGGTTGGGTGATATCTGGGGTTGGGTGATCTCTGGGGTTGGGTGATATCGGGGGTTGGGTGGTATCTGGGTTTGGGTGCTATCCGGGGTTGGGTGATATCTGGGGTTGGGTGATATCTGGGGTTGGGTGATCTCTGGGGTTGGGTGATTTCTGGGGTTGGATGATACCGGGGGTTGGGTGATATCTGGGGTTGGGTGATCTCTGGGGTTGGGTGATATCTGGGGTTGGGTGATATCTGGGGTTGGGTGATGTCTGGGGTTGGGTGATATCTGGGGTTGGGTGATATCTGGGGTTGGGTGATATCTGGGGTTGGGTGATGTCTGGGGTTGGGTGATCTCTGGGGTTGGGTGATCTCTGGGGTTGGGTGATCTCTGGAGTTGGGTGATCTCTGGGGTTGGGTGATCTCTGGAGTTGGGTGATCTCTGAGGTTGGGTGATATCGGGGGTTGGATGATATTTGGAGTTGGGTGATATGTGTAGTAGGGTGATATCGGGGGTTGGGTGGTATCTGGGGTTGGGTGCTATCCGGGGTTGGGTGATCTCTGGGGTTGGGTGATCTCTGGGGTTGGGTGATCTCTGGGGTTGGGTGATATCTGGGGTTGAGTGATCTCTTGGGTTGGGTGATATCTTGGGTTGGGTGATATCTGAGGTTGAGTGATATCTGGGGTTGGGAGAGACCTGGGGTTAGGTGATATCTGGGATTGAGTGATCTCAGGCGTTCTGTGATATCTGGGGTTGGTTGATATCTGGGGTGGGTGATCACTGGGGTTGGGTGATTTCTGGGATTGGTTGACATCTGGTCTTGGGTGCTATCTGGAGTTGGGTGATATCTGTGGTTGGGTGATCTCTGGGGTTGGGTGATATCTGAGGTTGGGTGACACCGGGGGTTGGGTGATATTTGGGGTTGGGTGATATCGGGGGTTGTGTAATATCTGGGGTTGGTTGATATCTGGGGTGGGTGATATTTGGGGCTGGATGATCTCGAGGGGTTGGGTGATCTCTGGGGTTGGGTGATCTCGGTGGTTGGGTGATATCTGGGGTTGAGTGATCTTTGGGGTTTGGTGATATCGGGGGTTGTGTGATATCTGGGGTTGGTTGATATCTGGGGTGGGTGATATTTGGGGCTGGATGATATCTGGGATTGGGTGACATCTGGTGTTGGGTGATATCTGGAGTTGGGTGATATCTGTGGTTGGGTAATATCTGGGGTTGTGTGATCTCTGCGGTTGGGTTATCTCTGGGGTTGGGTGCTATCTGAGGTTGGGTAATACCGGGGGTTGGGTGATATTTGGGGTTGGGTGATATCTGTAGTTGGGTGATATCGGGGGTTGGGTGATATCTGGGGTTGGGTGCTATCCCGGGTTGGGTGATCTATGGGGTTGGGTGATATCTGTAGTTGGGTGATATCTGGGGTTGGGTGATCTCGGTGTTTGGGTGATATCTGGTGTTGGGTGCTATCCCGGGTTGGGTGATCTCTGGGGTTGGGTGATCTCTGGGGTTGGGTGATGTCGGTGGTTGGGTGATATCTGGGGTTGAGTGATCTTTGGGGTTTGGTGATATCGGGGGTTGTGTGATCTCTTGGGTTGAGTGATATCTGGGGCTGGGTGATATCTGGTGTTGGGTGATATCTGGGGCTGGGTGATCTCTGGGGCTGGGTGATATCTGGGGTTGGGTGATGACTGGGGTTGGGTGATATCTGGGGCTGGGTGACATCTGGGGTTGGGTGATATCTGGGGCTGGGTGATCTCTGGGGCTGGGTGATATCTGGGGTTGGTTCATATCTGGGGCTGGGTGATATCTGGGGCTGGGTGATATCTGGGGCTGGGTGATATCTGGTGTTGGGTGATATCTGGGGCTGGGTGATCTCTGGGGCTGGGTGATATCTGGCGTTGGGTGATGACTGGGGTTGGGTGATATCTGGGGCTGGGTGATATCTGGGGCTGGGTGATCTCTGGGGCTGGGTGATATCTGGGGTTGGGTAATCTCTGGGGCTGGGTGATATCTGGGGTTGGTTGATATCTGGGGTTGGGTGATATCTGGGGCTGGGTGATATCTGGGGTTGGTTGATATCTGGGGCTGGGTGATATCTGGGGCTGGGTGATATCTGGGGCTGGGTGATATCTGGGGCTGGGTGATCTCTGGGGTTGGTTGATATCTGGGGCTGGGTGATATCTGGGGCTGGGTGATATCTGGGGTTGGTTGATATCTGGGGCTGGGTGATATCTGGGGCTGGGTGATATCTGGGGCTGGGTGATATCTGGGGCTGGGTGATATCTGGGGCTGTGTGATATCTGGGGCTGGGTGATATCTGGGGCTGGGTGATATCTGGGGCTGGGTGATATCTGGGGCTGGGTGATCTCTGGGGTTGGTTGATATCTGGGGCTGGGTGATCTCTGGGGCTGGCTGATATCTGGGGTTGGGTGATATCTGGGGTTGGGTGATATCTGGGGCTGGGTGATATCTGGGGCTGGGTGATATCGGGGGGGGGCTTCGGTGATATCCGTTGGGTGCTGATATCAGTTCTGCGGTAATGTTTGCCGGGGCATGAATTCAAGACTGGATTCATATCGGGGGGGGGGGGGGTTGCTATGATAAAATTAATAATCCCTTGTCACAAGTATATTTCACTGCTGTCACTGTGAAAAGCCCCTAGTCGCCATAGTCCAGCGTTTGTTGTGGAGGCCGGCACGGGAATTCATCCCGCGCTGCTGGCATTGTTCTGCATTGCAAGCCAGCTATTTAGCCCACTGTGCTAAACCAGCCCCTGTTGGGCTGTTTAGGTTGGGGGTGGGGTGTAATCGGGCGGGATGGTACCTGGCTGGGCGCATCAGGGGGTTGTTGGGTATTTCCGGTGGTTAATATCGAGGGTGGGACCATAGAGTAGAATCATAGCATCAACAGTGCACAAGGAGGCTATTCGGCCCATCAAGTCTGCACGAGCCCTTACAAGAGTGTCTCATCTAAGCTCCCACCTCTGCCCCATCCCCGTAACCCAGTAACCCCCCTGGGGATGTATCGGGGAGGGGGCGATGTCGGGGAGGGGGAGATATTGGGGAGCTGGTGATATTGAGGAGGGGGTGATATCGAGGGAGTAGTACTGGGGAGGGGGTGATATCGGGGAGGGGGTGATATCGGGGAGGGGGATAATCGAGGAAGGGGGTGATATCGGTGAGGGGGTGATATCGGGGAGGGGGTGATATCGGGGAGGGGGTGATATCGGGGTGGGGGTGATATCGGGGTGGGGGTGATATCGGGGAGGGGGTGATATCGGGGAGGGGATGATATCGGGGAGGGGGTGATATCGGGGTGGGGGTGATATTGGGGAGGGGGTGATATTGGGGAGGGGGTGATATCGGGGAGGGGGTGATATCGGGGTGGGGGTGATATCGGGGTGGGGGTGATATTGGGGAGGGGGTGATATTGGGGAGGGGGTGATATTGGGGAGTGGGTGATATCGGGGAGGGGGTGATATCAGGGTGGGGGTGATATTGGGGAGGGGGTGCTTTTGGGGAGGGGGTGATATCGGGGAGGGGGTGATATCGGGGTGGGGGTGATATCGGGGAGGAGGTGATATCGGGGAGGGGATGACATCGGGGTTGGAATGATATCGGGGTGGGGGGGTGATATTGAGGATGGAGTGATATCGGGAGGGAGTGGTATTGGGGAAAGGGGTGATATCGGGGAGGGGGTGATATCGGGGAGGGGGTGATATTGGGGAGGGGGTGATATTGGGGAGGGGGTGATATCGGGGAGGGGGTGATATTGGGGAGGGGGTGATATTGGGGAGGGGGTGATATCGGGGAGGGGGTGATATCGGGGTGGGGGTGATATCGGGGAGGGGGTGATATCGGGGAGGGGGTGATATTGGGGAGGGGGTGATATTGGGGAGGGGGTGATATCGGGGAGGGGGTGATATTGGGGAGGGGGTGATATTGGGGAGGGGGTGATATCGGGGAGGGGGTGATATCGGGGTGGGGGTGATATCGGGGAGGGGGTGATATCGGGGAGGGGATGATATCGGGGTGGGGGTGATATCGGGGAGGGGATGATATTGGGGTTGGAATGATATCGGGGTGGGGGGGTGATATTGAGGATGGAGTGATATCGGGAGGGAGTGATATTGGGGAGAGGGGTGATATCGGGGAGGGGGTGATATCGGGAAGAGGGGGTGATATCGGGAGGAGGGGTGATATCGAGTAGTGGGTGATATCGGGGAGGGGGTGATATCGGTGGGGGAGTGATATCGGGTAGGGGGTGATATCGGGGAGGGGGTGATATCGGGGTAGGGGTGATATCGGGGTGGGGGTGATATCGGGGTGGGGGTGATATCGGGGTGGTGGTGATATCGGGGAGGGGATGACATCGGGGAGGGGGTGATATTGGGGAGAGGGTGATATCGGGGTGGGAGTGACATCAGGGAGGGGGTGATAACGGGGAGGGGATGATATCGGGGTTGGGTTGATATCGGGGTGGGGGGTGATATTGAGAATGTAGTGATATCGGGAGGGAGTGATATTGGGGAGAGGGGTGATATCGGGGAGGGGGTGATATCGGGAAGAGGGGGTGATATCGGGAGGAGGGGTGATATCGAGTAGTGGGTGATATCGGGGAGGGGGTGATATCGGTGGGGGAGTGATATCGGGTAGGGGGTGATATCGGGGAGGGGGTGATATCGGGGTGGGGGTGATATCGGGGTGGGGGTGATATCGTAGCGGGGGTGATATCGGGAAGGGTGTGATATCTGGCAGGGGGTGATATCGGGGTGGGGGTTATATCGGGGATGGGGTGATATCGGGGAGGGGGTTATATCTGGGAGGGGGTGATATCGGGGAGCGGGTGATATCTGGGAGGGGGTGATATCTGGGACGGGCTGATATCGGGGAGGGAGTGATATCTGGGAGGGGGTGATATCTGGGACGGGCTGATATCGGGGAGGGGGTGATATCTGGGAGGGAGTGATATCTGGGACGGGCTGATGTCGGGGAGGGGGTGATATCGGGGAGGGAGTGATATCTGGGACGGGCTGATATCTGGGACGGGCTGATATCGGTGAGGGGGTGATATCGGGGAATGGGTGATATCGGGGAATGGGTGATATCGGGGAGGGTGTGATATCTGGGACGGGCTGATATCGGGGAGGGAGTGATATCTGGGAGGGGGTGATATCTGGGACGGGCTGATATCGGGGAGGGGGTGATATCTGGGAGGGGGTGATATCTGGGACGGGCTGATATCGGGGAGGGGTGACATCGGGGAGGGAGTGATATCGGGGAGGGGGTGATATCGGGGAGGGGGTGATATCGGGGAGTGGGTGATATCGGGGAGGGGGTGATAACTGGGACGGGCTGATATCGGTGAGGGGGTGATATCGGGAGGGGGTGATATCGGGGAGGGGGTGATATCGGAGAGTGGGTGATATCGGGGAGGGGGTGATATCGGGGTGGGGGTGATATCGGGGAGGGGGTGATTTCGGCGAGGGGGTGATATCGGGGAGGGGGTGATATCGGGGAGGGGGTGATATCGGGTAGGGGGTGATATCGGGGAGTGGGTGATATCGGGGAAGGGGTGATATCGGGGAGGGGGTGATATCTGGGACGGGCTGATATCGGGGAGGGTGTAATATCGGGGAGGGAGTGATACCTGGGAGGGCGTGATATCGGGGAGGGGGTGATATCGGGTAGGGGGTGATATCGGGGAGGGGGTGATATCGGGGAGGGGGTGATATCGGGTAGGGGGTGATATCGGGGAGTGGGTGATATCGGGGAGGGAGTGATATCTGGGAGGGCGTGATATCTGGGACGCGCTGATATCGGTGAGGGGATGATATCGGGGAGGGGGTGATCTCTGGGAGGGGGTGATATCGGGGAGTGGGTGATATCGGGGAGGGGGTGATATCTGGGAGGGGGTGATATCTGGGACGGGCTGATATCGGTGAGGGGGTGATATCGGGGAGGGGGTGATATCGGGGAGGGGGTGATATCGGGTAGGGGGTGATATCGGGGTGGGTGATATCGGGGAAGGGGTGATATCGGGGAGGGGGTGATATCTGGGACGGACTGATATCGGGGAGGGTGTAATATCGGGGAGGGAGTGATACCTGGGAGGGTGTGATATCGGGGAGGGGGTGATATCGGGTAGGGGGTGATATCGGTGAGGGGATGATATCGGGGAGGGGGTGATCTCTGGGAGGGGGTGATATCGGGGAGTGGGTGATATCGGGGAGGGGGTGATATCTGGGAGGGGGTGATATCTGGGACGGGCTGATATCGGTGAGAGGGTGATATCGGGGAGGAAGTGATATCTGGGAGGGGGTGATATCTGGGACGGGCTGATATCGGGGAGGGGGTGATATCGGGGAGGGGGTGATATCGGGGAGGGGGTGATATCGGGGTGGTAGTGATATTGGTGTGGGGGTGATAACGCGGAGGGTTGATGTCCGGGGAGGGGGTGATATCCGTGGTGGAGCACATGTTCACATTTAAACCACCCGGGGGTGCACTGACAGTGCTGGCTGTGTGTGTGGAGCACTGACAGTGCTGGCTGTGTGGGGGGAGCACTGACAGTGCTGGCTGTGTGGGGGAGCACTGACAATGCTGGCTGTGTGGTGGGAGCACTGACAGTGCTGGCTGTGTGGGGGAGCACTGACAGTGCTGGCTGTGTGGTGGGAGCACTGACAGTGCTGGCTGTGTGGGGAGAGCACTGACAGAGCTCGCTGTGTGGGTGGAGCACTGACAGTGCTGGCTGTGTGGGGGGTGCACTGACAGTGCTGGCTGTGTGGGGGAGCACTGACAGTGCTGGCTGTGTGGTGGGAGCACTGACAGTGCTGGCTGTGTGGGTGAGCACTGACAGTGCTGGCTGTGTGGTGGGAGCACTGACAGTGCTGGCTGTGTGGGGAGAGCACTGACAGTGCTGGCTGTGTGGGGGAGCACTGACAGTGCTGGCTGTGTGGGGGGAGCACTGACAGTGCTGGCTGTGTGGTGGGAGCACTGACAGTGCTGGCTGTGTGGGGGAGCACTGACAGTGCTGGCTGTGTGGGGGGAGCACTGACAGTGCTGGCTGTGTGGACGAGCACTGACAGTGGTGACTGTGTGGGGGAGCACTGACAGTGCTGGCTGTGTGGGGGAGCACTGACAGTGCTGACTGTGTGGTGGGAGCACTGACAGTGCTGGCTGTGTGGGGGGAGCACTGACAGTGCTGGCTGTGTGGGGGAGCACTGACAGTGCTGACTGTGTGGTGGGAGCACTGACAGTGCTGGCTGTGTGGGGGGAGCACTGACAGTGCTGACTGTGTGGTGGGAGCACTGACAGTGCTGGCTGTGTGGGGGGAGCACTGACAGTGCTGGCTGTGTGGTGGAAGCACTGACAGTGCTGGCTGTGTGGGGGAGCACTGAAAGTGCTGGCTGTGTGGGGAGCACTGACAGTGCTGGCTGTGTGGGGGGAGCACTGACAGTGCTGGCTGTGTGAGGTGCACTGACAGTGCTGGCTGTGTGGTGTGAGCACTGGCAGTGCTGGCTGTGTGGGGAGCACTGGCAGTGCTGGCTGTGTGGGGGGAGCTCTGACAGTGCTGGCTGTGTGGGGGAGCACTGACAGTGCTGGCTGTGTGGTGGGAGCACTGACAGTGCTGGCTGTGTGGGGGGAGCACTGACAGTGCTGGCTGTGTGGGGAGCACTGACAGTGCTGGCTGTGTGGGGGAGCACTGGCAGTGCTGGCTGTGAGGGGGGAGCACTGACAGTGCTGACTGTGTGGTGGGAGCACTGACAGTGCTTGCTGTGTGTGGGAGCTCTGACAGTGCTGGCTGTATGGGGGAGCACTGACAGTGCTGGCTGTGTGGGGGAGCACTGACAGTGCTGGCTTTGTGGGGGGAGCACCGACAATGCTGGCTGTGTGGGGGAGCACTGACAGTGCTGGCTGTGGGCACGGGAGCAATAGGTCAGAAGGTGAGAGCATTGAGGGAGAACTAGGGAATAGGGACAGTGTGGCTCTGAGGCAGAGCAGACGGGGAGAAGTTGCTGAACACAGCGGGTCTGGTGGCCTGAAGTGCATATGTTTTAATGCAAGGAGCATTACGGGTAAGGCAGATGAACTTAGAGCTTGGATTAGTACTTGGAACTATGATGTTGTTGCCATTACAGAGACCTAGTTGAGGGAAGGGTAGGATTGGCAGCTAAACGTTCCAGGATTTAGATGTTTCAGGCGGGATAGAGGGGGATGTAAAAGGGGAGGCGGAGTTGCGCTACTTGTTCGGGAGAATATCACAGCTGTACTGCGAGAGGACACCTCAGAGTGCAGTGAGGCTATATGGGTAGAGATCAGGAATAAGAAGGGTGCAGTCACAATGTTGGGGGTATACTACAGGCCTCCCAACAGCCAGCGGGAGATAGAGGAGCAGATAGGTAGACAGATTTTGGAAAAGAGTAAAAACAACAGGGTTGTGGTGATGGGAGACTTCAACTTCCCCAATATTGACTGGGACTCACTTAGTGCCAGGGGCTTAGACGGGGCAGAGTTTGTAAGGAGCATCCAGGAGGGCTTCTTAAAACAATATGTAAACAGTCCAACTAGGGAAGGGGCGGTACTGGACCTGGTATTGGGGAATGAGCCCGGCCAGGTGGTAGATGTTTCAGTAGGGGAGCATTTCGGTAACAGTGACCACAATTCAGTAAGTTTTAAAGTACTGGTGGACAAGGATAAGAGTGGTCCGAGGATGAATGTGCTAAATTGGGGGAAGGCTAATTATAACAATATTAGGCGGGAACTGAAGAACATAGATTGGGGGCGGATGTTTGAGGGCAAATCAACATCTGACATGTGGGAGGCTTTCAAGTGTCAGTTGAAAGGAATACAGGACAGGCATGTTCCTGTGAGGAAGAAAGATAAATACGGCAATTTTCGGGAACCTTGGATGACGAGTGATATTGTAGGCCTCGTCAAAAAGAAAAAGGAGGCATTTGTCAGGGCTAAAAGGCTGGGAACAGACGAAGCCTGTGTGGCATATAAGGAAAGTAGGAAGGAACTTAAGCAAGGAGTCAGGAGGGGTAGAAGGGGTCATGAAAAGTCATTGGCAAATAGGGTTAAGGAAAATCCCAAGGCTTTTTACACGTACATAAAAAGCAAGAGGGTAGCCAGGGAAAGGGTTGGCTCACTGAAGGATAGGCAAGGGAATCTATGTGTGGAGCCAGAGGAAATGGGCGAGGTACTAAATGAATACTTTGCATCAGTATTCACCAAAGAGAAGGAATTGGTAGATGTTGAGTCTGGAGAAGGGGGTGTAGATAGCCTGGGTCACATTGTGATCCAAAAAGACGAGGTGTTGGGTGTCTTAAAAAATATTAAGGTAGATAAGTCCCCAGGGCCGGATGGGATCTACCCCAGAATACAGAAGGAGGCTGGAGAGGAAATTGCTGAGGCCTTGACAGAAACTTTGGATCCTCGCTGTCTTCAGGGGATGTCCCGGAGGACTGGAGAATAGCCAATGTTGTTCCTCTGTTTAAGAAGGGCAGCAAGGATAATCCCGGGAACTACAGGCCGGTGAGCCTTACTTCAGTGGTAGGGAAATTACTGGAGAGAATTCTTCGAGACAGGATCTACTCCCATTTGGAAGCAAATGGACGTATTAGTGAGAGGCAGCACGGTTTTGTGAAGGGGAGGTCGTGTCTCACTAACTTGATAGATTTTTTCGAGGAGGTCACTAAGATGATTGATGCAGGTAGGGCAGTAGATGTTGTCTATATGGACTTCAGTAAGGCCTTTGACAAGGTCCCTCATGGTAGACTAGTACAAAAGGTGAAGTCACACGGGATCAGGGGTGAACTGGCAAGGTGGATACAGAACTGGCTAGACTATAGAAGGCAGAGGGTAGCAATGGAGGGATGCTTTTCTAATTGGAGGGCTGTGACCAGTGGTGTTCCACAAGGATCAGTGTTGGGACCTTTGCTGTTTGTAGTATATATAAATGATTTGGAGGAAAATGTAACTGGTCTGATTAGTAAGTTTGCAGACGACACAAAGGTTGGTGGAATTGCGGATAGCGATGAGGACTGTCTGAGGATACAGCAGGATTTAGATTGTCTGGAGACTTGGGCGGAGAGATGGCAGATGGAGTTTAATCCGGACAAATGTGAGGTAATGCATTTTGGAAGGGCTAATGCAGGTAGGGAATATACAGTGAATGGTAGAACCCTCAAGAGTATTGAAAGTCAAAGAGATCTAGGAGTACAGGTCCACAGGTCATTGAAAGGGGCAACACAGGTGGAGAAGGTAGTCAAGAAGGCATACGGCATGCTTGCCTTCATTGGCCGGGGCATTGAGTATAAGAATTGGCAAGTCATGTTGCAGCTGTATAGAACCTTAGTTAGGCCACACTTGGAGTATAGTGTTCAATTCTGGTCGCCACACTACCAGAAGGATGCGGAGGCTTTAGAGAGGGTGCAGAAGAGATTTACCAGAATGTTGCCTGGTATGGAGGGCATAAGCTATGAGGAGCGATAGAATAAACTCGGTTTGTTCTCACTGGAACGAAGGAGGTTGAGGGGCGACCTGATAGAGGTATACAAAATTATGAGGGGCATAGACAGAGTGGATAGTCAGAGGCTTTTCCCCAGGGTAGAGGGGTCAATTACTAGGGGGCATAGGTTTAAGATGAGAGGGGCAAAGTTTAGAGTAGATGTACGAGGCAAGTTTTTTACGCAGAGGGTAGTGGGTGCCTGGAACTCACTACCGGAGGAGATAGTGGAAGCAGGGACGATAGGGACATTTAAGGGGCATCTTGACAAATATATGAATAGGATGGGAATAGAAGGATACGGACCCAGGAAGTGTAGAAGATTGTAGTTTAGTCGGGCAGTATGGTCGGCACGGGCTTGGAGGGCCGAAGGGCCTGTTCCTGTGCTGTACATTTCTTTGTTCTTTGTTCTTTGTTCTTGTTTACACTGCCCATCAAACACTCACAACCCAAATACTGTCTGGGCTTAAATACAGAGTCAAAATCCCTCTGTCCTGTCCAAGGAATTTTTCATTGCAGATAGGTATATTTATTTTATGGAAAAGCAGAACTTAAATTGCACCGAATCCCAGGGTGGACTCTTGTTCATTTCAGCCCTTCACATTCAAACGTGAAGTTTAAGCTCCGATTACAGGTGTCTGCTTGTCTCTGTCTGTGTATTCAATGTTCCTGGAGCTTATTCACTTGTCTGAAGTATTTGAATAATAGGCCTTGGTTAATCAATCCTTTCTCACAGCTCATGGAAGTTGTGAATCTTCAAGGCTCTCAGTCTAATGTAGTTAAAAAACAACTGCTTCCTTTGATCCTCAATCCATTTCCCAACCCTAAATAGATCTCACACCTTTCGAGACTGCAGGAATATCTCCATCAAAACTTCTAATCAGTTCCCATTCACTTGTTAAACTTGCCTGTGTGAAGTAAATTCCACTGACAGATTCCGAAAGCTGCACAGAAAAATGACTGGTTATTTTAAACTTTGAAACGGAACTATTTTAACTTGTCCATCAGTCCTATTAAACAGAAATGTTGTCCCTGTGGGCTGACAGTCTCTCAGCAAGATTGAAACATTGAGGGACCCCACGTCCTGCATTTGACAACATTTGTGGCACTTCCACAATCTACGAGACATTGCTGTCTGTATTGTGTGAATCCAGCTGTGAAATATCTGTCCAGTTTAAACTTCCACTGTCTCCGCCTTCTCATCATTGATAAAGATCACGGTTTGATCACCCCTCTGCCTGAGGTGGGATTGGGACCATCCAGGGCGGCAGGCCCAGCCTCCTGTCCTCCCACCCCTCTGCCTGAGGTGGGACTGGGACCATCCAGGGCTGCAGGCCCAGCCTCCTGTCCTCCCACCCCTCTGCCTGAGGTGGGAGTGGGACCGCCTGGGGCTGCAGGCCCAGCCTCCTGTCCTCCCACCCCTCTGCCTGAGGTGGGACTGGGACCATCCAGGGCTGCAGGCCCGGCCTCCTGTCCTCCCACCCCTCTGCCTGAGGTAGGAGCGGGAGCATCCAGGGCTGCAGGCCAGCCTCCTGTCTTCCCACCCCTCTGCCTGAGGTGGGAGTGGGACCATCCAGGGCTGCAGGCCCGGCCTCCTGTCCTCCCACTCCTCTGCCTGAGGTGGGACTGGGACCATCCAGAGCTGCAGGCCCAGCCTCCTGTCCTCCCACCCCTCTGCCTGAGGTGGGACTGGGACCGCATGGGGCTGCAGGCCCGGCCTCCTGTCCTCCCACCCCTCTGCCTGAGGTGGGACTGGGACCATCCAGGGCTGCAGGCCCAGCCTCCTGTCCTCCCACCCCTCTGCCTGACGTGGGCGTGGGACCATCCAGGGCTGCAGGCCCAGCTTCCTGTCCTCCCACCCCTCTGCCTGAGGTGGGCGTGGGACCATCCAGGGCTGCAGGCCCAGCCTCCTGTCCTCCCACGCCTCTGCCTGAGGTGGGAGTGGGACCATCCAGGGCTGCAGGCCCAGCCTCCTGTCCTCCCACCCCTCTGCCTGAGGTGGGAGTGGGACCATCCAGGGCTGCAGGCCTAGCCTCCTGTCCTCCCACCCCTCTGCCTGAGGTGTGAGTGGGACCATCCAGGGCTGCAGGCCCGGCCTCCTGCCCTCCCACCTCTCTGCCTGAGGTGGGAGTGGGACCATCCAGGGCTGCAGGCCCAGCCTCCGGCCCTCCCACCCCTCTGCCTGAGGTGGGACTGGGACCATCCAGGGCTGCAGGCCCAGTCTCCTGTCCTCCCACCCCTCTGCCTGAGGTGGGAGTGGGACCATCCAGGGCTGCAGGCCCGGCCTCCTGTCGTCCCATCCCTCTGCCTGAGGTGGGAGTGGGACCATCCAGGGCTGCAGGCCCGGCCTCCTGTCCTCTCACCCCTCTGCCTGAGGTGGGAGCGGGACCATCCAGGGCTGCAGGCCCGGCCTCCTGTCCTCCCACCCCTCTGCCTGAGGTGGGAGTGGGACCATCCAGGGCTGCAGGCCCAGCCTCCGGCCCTCCCACCCCTCTGCCTGAGGTGGGACTGGGAGCATCCGGGGCTGCAGGCCCAGCCTCCTGTCCTCCCACCCCTCTGCCTGAGGTGGTAGTGGGACCATCCAGGGCTGCAGGCCCGGCCTCCTGTCGTCCCATCCCTCTGCCTGAGGTGGGAGTGGGACCATCCAGGGCTGCATGCTCAGCCTCCTGTCCTCCCACCCCTCTGCCTGAGGTGGGACTGGGACCATCCAGGGCTGCAGGCCCGGCCTCCTGTCCTCCCACCCCTCTGCCTGAGGTGGGACTGGGACCATCCAGGGCTGCAGGCCCAGCCTCCTGTCCTCCCACCCCTCTGCCTGAGGTGGGACTGGGACCATCCAGGGCTGCAGGCCCAGCCTCCTGTCCTCCCACCCCTCTGCCTGAGGTGGGAGTGGGACCATCCAGGGCTGCAGGCCCAGCCTCCTGTCCCCCCACCCCTCTGCCTGAGGTGGGACTGGGAGCATCCAGAGCTGCAGGCCCAGCCTCCTGTCCCCCCCACCCGTCTGCCTGAGGTGGGACTGGGACCATCCAGGGCTGCAGGCCCAGCCTCCTGTCCTCCCACCCCTCTGCCTGAGGTGGGAGTGGGACCACCCAGGGCTGCAGGCCCGGCCTTCTGCTCTCCCACCCTCTGGCCAGCACCTCGGGGGCATCCTCCACTGCCGGGGGCAGGGCGGACAAGACATTATGTGGGGGCGGCAGCCTCCCGTCGCTCCGCTGCCCCGCGGTGCCCTCGCCCTCCCGCCTGCTCACGCGGCAGCTGGGGGTGAAGTGCTATGCCCACCCTACCATGACCATTGAGGCGGGCACCCGTGCGATGGGCGGGGCTGTCGGCCCCTCGGCCATCGTAGCCGCCTCGCGGATGTACGGCAAGGCCGGGTTCTTCCTGCGGGCCGAGCAGGCGGCCCACCGGGCCCTGGAAAGGGGGCTCACGGTGGGCGGGACACACGTGGCGGTGGAGACGCTGGAGGCCACCGCAGAACGTGTTGTTCTATCAAACGTCCCGCCCTCCCTCCCCACCGAGCTCCTCCTCCCCCATCCCAACCTACTGGGGGAGGTGAGGTCCGGGGCGGCGCCGCTGACGCTCGGCCTGCGGGACCCCTCCCTCCGCCATGTCTACTCCTTCCGCCGCCAGGCTCCTGTCCGCCTGAGCCGGGAGGGGGAGGGGGATGCTGCCGGGGCCTCTCCCGCCATGGAGGCCGTGCAGCAGGGCGATCCCGAGCCGCCCCCTCCCCGCAAGCGCCGCCTGCCCGGGCAAGGGGGGGTTTGCTGCCCCCTCCCCGGGCGAGGAGGGGGGTCTCCCGTGTTGGTGCCCATCCCCCTGACGCCTGGCCCGGGGCACACAATGAAGAGAAGCAAGGCCGGGGGGGCCTCCGAGGCCCCCGAGCCACTCGAGCTGCTGTCGCCCCCCGAGCAGGAGGACCCGGGGTCGAGCGGAGTCGAAGCCCCTGGGGTCCCGTCCTGCCCGGTTCAAGTTTCCTCCCCGGACGCCTCCTCTTCACCATCGCCGGGGGCCGGCAGCAGCAGCGACCGCTCATCGTGCCACTGTGGGCCGTGGACGGGGGAGGACGGGGAAGGCTCCCCGCCCTCTACACCCGGGCGGGCGACGCCAGAGAGCCCTGTTTTCAAGCCGGACATGTTTCCGGGGGGGCCTCTCCGAGGTCCCGGAGTCGCCGGCGTGGGTGGAGGCGCCGTCCACGGGCCATGAGCCGCGGGAAGAGCCTGCGAGGGACCTGCCTGAGGACGACCCTGGGGGAGTGGGGTCTACTCGGGCCAAGGGTTAGCCGGTGGGCCCGTGCCGCCCGCCATACTCCATGTGGCGGGGGACTCGAGCTCGGGAGGTGACCGTTCGGAGGAGGAAGGCTGCTCGGTGGTGGGTGAGGAGGAGGATTTAGACTCTCTCTGCAGCGAGGCAGAGGGCACCCTCACACCCGGCACTGAGTCTCCCCTCGTTCCCCCTGGGGAATGCCGGACATTTCTGGGAACGCACCATGGTCACCCGGACTGTGTGCGGCTGGCGCTGGGCAGCTGGGGAAATCTGGGGCTGCTCCTTGGCTCCGCCCGGGCCTATGTCAGAGAGGCCCGGGAGTTCGATCAAGACCAGGAGGAGCAGCGCCAAGCTGTTCCGTTCCTTGTGGGACTCCTGAGGGAGTGGAGGGGGCGGTACCCCCACGCTGAGCACTGAAGGTGATGATAACTATTGCTGCTGACATGGAGGTAACCATGGCCAGCCTCAACATCAACGGCAGCAGCCACGCGCACCACCGTCTCCAGTTCCTGTCTATCCTCCGGGACGGAAAGTACAGGGTGTGCTTCCTGCAGGAAACCCAGGCCATCCATGTGACGAAGCTCAGTGGACTCTGGAGGGGCAAGGAGGAGTCTTCATGGGTCACCTGGCCCCACGTTCGGGCGGGGTGGCTATCTTGTTGGCTCCACATTTTCAGCCATAGATCTTGGGGGTCAAGGAGCCGGTGCCAGGCCGTCTGCTGCACCTAAAGGCCCGTTTCGGGGCAGCGGTGATTCACTTTGTAAATGTATCCGCTCCCGTGGCCGGACCGCAGCAGGCGACTTTCTTCCAAAAGGTGTCCACTCTTCTCGGCACCATCCCGGTGGGAGAGTTGTTGTTGAAAATATGGAAAGATGTGTCATTTGAAACATGGACGTCTGGCAATATCTGGTCTGGGAGAAACAAGAGAGGATACAGGGCAAGATCCCACAAAGGGTGAACAGCAGCTGCCAGGAGAGGATTGTAAAATGCAGATAGCCTTGCTCAAGCAGGCTTAGCAAACAAGACAAACAGGATTTTGAATGAAGCCAAAAACAATGGCCCACACCTTCATTGAAAGTAACTGTCTTAGTTAGCAGCTGGAAAAAAGGATGAGGTTCAGTTGAATTTGGTGATAATTCGAGGTGTGAAAATTTGCTAAACCAGGTAAATTAAAGAAAACTGGAGACTATCGGTCTACGAGAAACATAATTCAAAGCCAAAATCAAAGTCAAAATTATGAGCTGAGGACACAATTGGAAAATAAAACTACAGAAATGACAGGAATTAAAAGTAACACCTCTTGAAACCAAAGCATTTTGATCATCACACAGGAAACAATGTAATCAGATCTATGAGATGCAGTTATGTCAAAATGAATACTTAGTTGGATTAGAAGGTTTAGTCAAACGTACTTTGTACAATCAAAGTGAAATTAGTTACTTTACAATAAAATCATAAAAGCTAGAAAACTGTTAGAAAAATATGTAAACCCAGAGAGCAGGGCAGGAACTACCAGAACCAGAACCAGAACTCAGAGGGAGGGAGAGAGAGAAGCAGAAAAGAAACAAGCAGCTCAGAGTCAGATTACAGTTCCTGGACTCGTTCTGCCGTTTCTGGGCCGGCTGGAGAAGGGAGCGGGGTGGCTTCCCCTCCTTGAGGCTACGGTGGGATGTGGGCAAGGCCCAGAACCGTGCCTTCTGTCAGGGGTACACGAAGGGGTCTTCGGCGGGGCGGAACTCCACGATTGCCAAATTGGCTGAGGAACTCCTCGATCTGGAGTCACGTCTCGCTCAGCCCGATGAGGCCCGGCCCTGGGGCTGGTGTACAGGGAGAAGAGGGGCGCACTGCGGGGCCTGCAACTCGCCGGGTCCAGCGGCGCGTACGTGAAGTCGCGGATCCGTCTCATAACGGACATGGACCGCGGCTCCCGCTTCTTCTACTCGCTGGAAAGAGGACGCGGGGCCCGTCGGCAGGTTTCTACGCTGTTGGCCGAGACCGGCCCCTCGTCTCGGATCCGGAGGGGGTCAGGACCCTGATCAGGGATTTTTACTCCGACCTCTTCTCTCCGGGTCCGTCCAGCGAGGACGCTTGCAGAGTTCTGTGGGAGGACCTGCCGCAGGTGGGCCCAGAGGGCGCCGGGAAGCTCGATAATGCCATCAACCTCCAAGAGCTGACCGGCGCCCTGGACAGCCTCTCACGGAGCAAATCCCCAGGGCTGGACGGGCTGACCGTGGAGTTCTTCAGGGCGTGCTGGGACGTCCTGGGGAGCGACTACGCGGGGGTCCTGGAGGAATGTACCGCGACCGGGGAGATGCCCCTTTCGTGGCGCAGGGCCGTCATTGCCTGGCTGCCCAAGAAGGGGGATCTCCGCCGACTTAAGACCTGGCGACCGGTCTCCCTCCTCAGCACGGACTATAAAATCTTGGCCAAGGTGCTGTGTTTACGCCTTGGCCCCGAGCTGGACCACATGATCCACCCTGACCAGTCCTACACAGTCCCGGACCGCACAATCTACACAATATCCACCTGGTCCGGGACATTATTCACTTTACCCAGCGGACTGGTATGTCGAGCGCCTCCCTGTCTCTTGACCAGGAGAAGGCGTTCGACAGGGTGGGGCCCGGGGATTTGCTCGGGACTCTGCGAGCTGTCGGGTTCGGGTGGTATTTTGTCCCCGGATCCGGTTACTGTCCGCCGCCTCGGAGAGTCTGATTAAGGTTAACGGGTCCCTGACGGCGCCCCTTCGCTTTGGGAGAGGAGTGCGTCAGGGCTGCCCCCTGTCCGGCCAACATTATTCCCTCTGCGTGGGGCCTTTCCTGTGCCTCCTGCGGAGGGGGTTCACGGGGCTGGTTCTGCGCGAGCCGGACGGGGGGGGGGGTCCTCTCGGCGGACGCTGATGCCGTGTTCCTCATGGTCACTGACCCCGGGGACCCCCGGAGGATGCGAGAGAGCCAAGCTGTCTCCTCCGCCGCGTCCTCCGCACGGATCAACTGGGCCAAATGTTCCGGACTCCTGGTCGGTCCGTGGCAGGTGGACCCCCTCCCGGAGGAGCTCGGGCCCTTCAGCTGGAGTCGGACCAACAGCCTGGACCTGGGAGTCCATCTTTGCCCGGCAGAGGGAGCCTGGCCGGCGAACGGGCAGGAGCTGGAGACCAAGGTCACCGCTGGCCTGGGACGCTGGACAGGATGGCTCCGAGTGCTGTCCCACAGGGGCCGAGTTCTCGTCATAAACCAGCTGATCGCCTCCATGCTGTGGTCCCGGCTGGTCACTGACCCCTCCCCCTGGCTTTGTCCCACCATCCAGAGAGCCCGGCTTCGGTTCCTCCGGGACAATCGACTGCACGGGGTCGCTGCGGAGGTCTGGAGTCTCCCGATGGCGGAGGGCTGTCAGGCGCTGGTGTGCCTCCGCACCCAGACTGCCACTTTCCACCCTCAGACTCTGCAGCGTTACCTGGACGCTGAGCCTCCTCCACGGTGGGGCCCTGGCGACGGATTTCTCCCCCCAGGGGCTCGGCCTGAACTACGACGTGCAGCTCCTGTCTGTGGACCAGCAGGGTCTTCGGAACTCTCTGTTGGCGCTGCCCGTCTTGTACCAGGACCTCCTCAAAGTCTGGAACACGGTCTCCAGGCGCCGCAGCTCTCCCCCGTCAGGAGTGGCGGCTGTCGGAAGGGAGGCGCTGCTCAGGAATCCGCACCTCCGCCAATCTCCATTCGGGTGGCTGGCGGAGCGGAGGGCGGTGGGTGCCGTGGGCAGGGCTGGGTGGTGGAGGGCTGTGGGTGCCGTGGGCAGGGCTGGGTGGCGGAGGGCTGTGGGTGCCGTGGGAAGGGCTGGGTGGCGGAGCGGAGGGCGGTGGGTGCCGTGGGAAGGGCTGGGTGGCGGAGCGGAGGGCTGTGGGTGCCGTGGGCAGGGCTGGGTGGCGGAGGGCTGTGGGTGCCGTGGGCAGGGCTGGGTGGCGGAGGGCTGTGGGTGCCGTGGGCAGGGCTGGGTGGCGGAGGGCTGTGGGTGCCGTGGGAAGGGCTGGGTGGCGGAGGGCCGGGCTGTGGGTGCCGTGGGCAGGGCTGGGTGGGGGAGGGCCGGGCTGGCAGGGCGCGGGGCGGTGTCTGTCCGGCGCCCGGCCAGTGCCATCCAAGGCCTCAAGACAGCCTTGCCCGGCCCCGCGGGCACACTGGAGCGAGAGGCGGCCTGGTTGTGAGGTTGGCGTCCCGGCTGAGCGAACCCCTGCTCGGCCGGAGTTCCACATCGGTCCCAGGCCCCGGTGCACCCGCCGGGCGCCGGCGCCCCACAGCCGCCTGGTGGAAATCCCCTCCGGGCCTCTGGGCACCGCGCGGAGGGGTTTCCTGTCCGGCCTGCTGCTGCACATCTTCCACCTCCTTTACCTGGCCCGCCCTCCCCACACGCGTCCGGCAGCGGAGCTCCCTGCTGGGGGGCCTCCCCACACGCGTCCGGCAGCGGAGCTCCCTGCTGGGGGGCCCTCTACCGAGGTGTCCTCCCCATAGAACTGGGGGGGCTGGGGGGGAGGGTGCTGCCCGCGGCAGTGCCGCCCGGTCACAGAGTCTATCACTTCTCGGCCTCCCCACAGACCTGCCTCTCCCGCGGCCTGGGGGACACCGTGGAGCTTGTCCATGTTGTCTGTCCCCGGCTGCTCTCCCGCTTTGGTTTCTCGACCACGTTGTTGTTGAGGTTTTCTTTGTGCTTCAGCCCCGCGCTCCTGATCTACGGACACCCGGTGGGGCGGGGGGCGGGGAAGGCGGAGGGTCTCCCCGTGAACCTGCTCCTGGGCCGGGCCGAACTTCCCATTTCTAGGTCCAGGCAGCGGGCGACTGAGGGGGCCGTCCGGCCCGGCTGTCTGCCCCTCTCCCGCGGCCTGGGTGGCGGCCGGGGGTCCCTGGAGCGGGGGCAGGCGCTGCCCACGGGCACCCTCGAAGCTTTCCGGGCTGGCTGGGCCCCGCAGGGGGTGGGCTGCCGGACTGACCCCGATGTGGTGTATGCATTAGGGGTCATGTGGGACTGTGAAGCCGTGATGCCATTGGCTGACAGATCCCGGGTCCTGGTTGGCTGTTGATCTCTAGCTCCGCCCTGAAGGCGGAGTATAAGAACCAGGAGTTCTCCCCGCAGCTCCAGTCTGTTGCTGAACTGCGGGGGAACAGTCACGCTGAATAAAGCCTCATCGACTTCATCTCTATTCGTCTCTCGTGAGTCTTTGTGCGCTACAATTTATTAAGCGTGCTTAAAGGACTATGGATCTCCGGATCGTCCCGGAATGCCTGCGGATCAGCCCCCACGCAGCGAACTCAGCAGCAGTATTTAAACACTGGCAGACTTGTTTCGAGGCCTACCTCCGAACGGCCCCCGGCCGGATCACAGAAGACCAGAAACTGCAGGTCCTGCACTCGAGGGTAAGCACGGAGATTTTCCCTCTGATCGAAGACGCAGAGGATTTCCAGACGGCGTTCGCAGCACTAAAGAGCATCTACGTTCGCCCCGTGAACCAGGTCTACGCACGCTACCAACTCGCAACGAGACGGCAAAGTCCCGGAGAATCGCTAGACGAATTCTACGCCGCGCTGCTAATTTTGGGACGGGGCTGCAGCTGCCCGCCAGTAAACACGGGTGAACACACGGACATGTTAATTCACGATGCGTTTGTGGCAGGTATGAACTCTCCCCAAATCCGCCAAAGACTTTTAGAAAAAGAGTCGCTAAGACTCTCAGAGGCACGGGCCCTTGCAGCCTCCCTGGATGTGGCCGCGCAAAACGCCCGCACCTACGGCCCCGACCGTGCGGCAGCCCCTTGGGCTCCGTGGACCCCCGTCGCGACAAACCCCCCCCTCACAGGTTTGCGCGGTTAAAGCGGCAGATCATCCCGGGGGGGCCCGCTGCTATTTCTGCGGCCAGGCGAAACACCCCCGGCAGCGCTGCCCGGCCCGCGCAGCGATTTGCAAGAGCTGCGGCAAATAGGGCCATTTCGCGGCTGTGTGCCGGTCCCGGGGGGTCACCGCTGTCCCCGGAGAAGAAAGAGTCCAGCGCATCCCAAACGCTCCCCAACGCCCCCCCCAGCGCCCCATGTGCGACCCGCAGGCGCCGCCATTTTGGGTCCCGGCCACCACGAGGGGAGGATGGGCGCCGCCATCTTGTGACCCCCCAGCCATGTGCGATGCATGGGGGCGGCCATTTTGTTCACCCCCGCCGCCAGGAGGTCCTCCCGGACGCCCTCCACTCCATCCGGTCGCTGCTGTGTACCACCACTAATCAAACGCCTCATGAGCGCCTCCTTGTCTTCCCTAGAAGATCCTCCTCTGGAACGTCGCTGCCAACCTGGCTGGCGGCCCCAGGACGCATCTTGCTCCGGAAACATGTGCGGGCGCACAAGTCGGACCCGTTGGTCGAGAGGGTTCACCTCCTCCACGCGAACCCGCAGTACGCCTACGTGGCGTACCCCGACGGCTGACAGGACACGGTCTCCCTGCGGGATCTGGCGCCCGCCGGCAACACGCACACCCCCTCGACACCAATCACCCCCTCCCTGCCACCGGCGCACCCCGCGACCGCCCCCTTCCCGGGAGGATCGGTCCTCCTCCCTTGTCCGACCAGGAGTGAAGCAGAAGCAGACACCGTAAAGCTCCCGGAGACGACAATGCCGGAACAAGCACCTGCACCACCACCGGGGCTGAGGCGATCGACAAGGAAGACCAGACCGCCCGCTCGACTCGTGGCATCGGTGTAACACAAGAATGTTGTGGACTTTAACGAGAATGTTCTTTTTCTTCTTACGAATATTGTAAACAGTTCACAAACCCTGTACATAGCCCAGTGTAGGGCAAAGTGTAGGGCACTGTAATGACATGCAAAACGTTTTTTTTCCTCCCAGGACCAGCCTTGTAAACCCCTACCACCATGCGAAGCACCACCCCGCCGGGTTCATTTTTAACAAGGGGTGAATGTGGTAGTATGCATTAGGGGTCATGTGGGACGGTGAAGCCGTGATGCCATTGGCTGACAGATCCCGGGTCCTGGTTGGCTGTTGATCTCTAGCTCCGCCCTGAAGGCGGAGTATAAGAACCAGGAGTTCTCCCCGCAGCTCCAGTCTGTTGCTGAAATGCGGGGAACAAGTCACGCTTAATAAAGCCTCATCGACTTCATCTCTGTTCGTCTCTCGTGAGTCATTGTGCGCTACACCCGATTCTCACACTTTCATTTGGCGGCGTTTTGTTGAGTTTTTGTCTCTCCTTTTTGTTCTTTTTGGGTTGTGCTGCGCCCGGCGTTTTGGAGTCCACCCCCTTTTCTTTCTCCCTCAGTCACTTTGTGTTCCTTTACTCAGTCGCTCCAATAGGCATCATGCAGCACACTCGTCCCCTGCTGCATGGACAGAAATGTGGCCGGGCTTCACCAAAACAAAGACAAAATGATGTGTTTGCATTCTTTGGCCCTAATTTTATAAATATAGCAGTAACACCTTATAAAAGTTGCTGGGAGTTTGTGTCACTGAGAGGGAGAATCTTGGCCTCTTGCTGTGTTTCTAGTTTAACCATTTTCCTGCGCATGAGTTCATTTTCTCCCTCTTTCCCCCAGGAATTTGAATTTTGAATAAGAACATAAGAACTAGGAGCAGGAGTCGGCCACCTGGCCCCTCGAGCCTGCTCCACCATTCAATGAGATCATGGCTGATCTTTGTGGACTCAGCTCCACTCTCCGGCCCGTACACCATATCCCCCAATCCCTTTATTCTTTAGAAAGGTATCTATCTTTTTCTTAAAAACATTTAAAGAAGGAGCCTCAACTGCTTCACTGGGCAGGGAATTCCAGAGATTCACAACCCTTTGGGTGAAGAAGTTCCTCCTACACTCCGTCCTAAATCTACCTCCCCTTATTTTGAGGCTATGCCCCCTAGTTCTGCTTTCACCCGAGCAGTGGAAACAACCTGCCCGCATCTATCCTATCTATTCCCTTCATAATCTTATATGTTTCTATAAGATCCGCCCCCACCCCCCCCGCATCCTTCTAAACTCCAACGGGTACAGTCCCAGTCTACTCAACCTCTCGTCATAATCTAATCCCCTCAACTCTGGGATCAACCTAGTGAATCTCCTCTGCACTCCCTCCAGTGCCAATATGTCCTTTCTCAGGTAAGGAGACCAAAACTGAACCAATACTCCAGATGTGGCCTCACCAACTCCCTATACAATTGCAGCGTAACCTCCCTAGTCTTGAACTCCATCCCTCTAGCAATGAAAGACAAAACTCGATTAGCCTTCTTAATCACCCGTTGCACCTGTACACCAACTTTTTGCGACTCGTGCACCAGCACACCCAGGTCTCTCAGCACAGCAGCATGTTTTAACATCTTACCGTTTAAATTATAATCCATTCTGCTGTTATTCCTCCCAAAATGGATAGCCTCACACTTGGCAACATTGAATTCCATCTGCCAGACCCTAACCCATTCACCTAACCTATCCAAATCCTTCTGCAGACTTCCGGTATCCTCTGCCCTTTTTGCTTTACCACTCATCTTAGTGTCGTCTGCAAACTTTGACACATTGCACTTGGTCCCCAACTCCAAATCATCTATGCAAATTGTGAACAACTGCGGGCCCAACACTGATCCTTGAGGGACCCCACTAGTTACACGTTGCCAACCAGAGAAACACCCATTTATCCCCACTCTCTGCTTTCTGTTAGTTAACCAATCCTCTACCCATGCTACCACTTTACCCTCAATGCCATGCATCTTTAGTTTATGCAGCAACCTTTTGTGTGGCACCTTGTCAAAAGCTTTCTGGAAATCCAGGTATACCACATCTGCAATGTGAGCAGGAATCTTTGGACAAGGGCTATTCTCCAGAGGACAAGTGGATGGACTGAGGCCTACTCCACAGGCCGCACTCACGTGAGTTGTCTCTTTATTGCCGCCCCGGCCTTGCACTTAGACACAAACACATTAACCCTTTGGTGGGTGACAAAGAGTAAATTAAAAACCTGCAATATGAAGCTGTCTAAATTTTGTTTATGAACCCAAAATAACAGGGTTCTTTTAAATCTGGGTGTCCCGAAAGAGAGGGAGGGGTTGGATTTCATTGCCTGAGCCCCGATCACTCTCCGTATAACCTGTTAGCTATTTTAAACGACACTCAACACTGCTGACTGCACCTTTTGGGATCTTTCTGTGTACCAATGGATTTTGTTTTAAAAAGGTTTTTCTCAGTTTTGAGAGGCAGTTTAACTCTTTCAGAGGATTGAAGGGAGTTCTTTAGACTG
Source organism: Scyliorhinus torazame (assembly GCF_047496885.1). Classification (NCBI taxonomy): domain Eukaryota; kingdom Metazoa; phylum Chordata; class Chondrichthyes; order Carcharhiniformes; family Scyliorhinidae; genus Scyliorhinus; species Scyliorhinus torazame. The sequence continues at coordinate 377,140 of NW_027307862.1, forward strand.
GGTCCAATCCACACACACAGGATGAGGGGGGAGGAAAGGGTTTAGATCCAGGGGGGACTGGAGCTCGTAGCAGGAGTGAGGGGGGTGGGCGGGGGGAGAGGAAAGACAGCATCCCGCCTGGTTAGGTTCACATTGCTGCTGCTGTGGGATCTTGCTGTTCACGCACAGGCCTGTGGCCTTTGCCCGCAAAGTAATTGAGATCTCAACTCTTAAATTAAAATAGCACACGGACTGCAAAGTGGGTTCGAAGGTCTCACATTTTAAGGACTTGGGAATGAGTGAGTTGCTGAACCGATTTCACAGGGGACTGAGGGGATATTCAGCCAGGATCACACTGCTGCGTGTGGGATCTTACTGTGCAATCAATACTGCTGTCAGTTTGTAAAGTGCAACAATGGTGTAGAAACAGAGAGAGATAGAGAAATCCCAGATCAGAAATTCTGAACTCAATTTGCAAAGTGTTATCATTTTGGCGATCTCCCTGTGCACACGTTGCCAGCAGAATTCACAAAATTAATAATATTGGGGTCACTTTAGGGCAGCAGGGTGGCGCAGTGGGTTAGCACTGCAGCCTCACGGCGCCGAGGTCCCAGGTTCGATCCCGTCAGTGTCCGTGTGGAGTTTGCACATTCTCCCCGTGTCTGCGTGTGTTTCACCCCCACAACCCAAAGATGTGCTACGTTGGTGAATTGGCCACCCTAAATTGCCCCTTAATTGGAAAAAATGAATTGTGTATTTTAAATTTATTTTCAAAAAATTAAACAATAAAAAAATAGTGGGGTCACTTTCAAAACAAATTCATTGACTGTAAAGTAATCTCGATGGCTCGGAATAACAGTCCCTTAACTTGAAGCGGGTATAATTCTGGAATGAAGCCTGTATTTTAGGCCGAGACATAAATATGAGGGAGAAATTAAATTGGCAGGGGGCCATTTGAATTCAGGTTACTGTTGTTGTGAGTGTTGGATTCCTGTGCCTGACTCTCTCTCTCTCTCTCCTTCCCAACTACTGGGGGACTGGGGTGAGGGGGAGACAGAGCGCGGAGTACGGAAAGAGTGTGGGGAGGGGTGTGAGGGAGATTAGAGAGAGGGAGAGGAGAAAGACAGAGAGAGCATGAAGGGAGAGGGAGGCTGTGAAAAAGAGAGGCTTTCTCTCCCTCTCTACCTTCTTTCCATTCTTGTCTCTCTCTCTCTCTGTCTCCCCAGCGTTCTGCCACTATCTGTCCATCTCTCTCCAGCATTTTAGTGTCTCTTGAAACCTTTAATCTATGAAAACCACCCCACAAACTGCAATGGGGAGTCTCATCTCTTCTTTCTGGGGATACCCTGATTTGGGAAAAGAATAGAAATAAATGGTGGGAGGGAGACTTTAAAAAGTCTCTAAACGGACCGGGCAGTGGGTTTCCCAGTTTAAAGAGGGGAGTTTCTCTCTTTCTGGGGACAGTGGATGTGTCTCCAGACTGGGAATACCCATGGTGTTCACGGGGGGGGGGAGTTTAGGGGGGGCAGGGGGAGATGGAAGAACAAATATAGCAGGCAATGGAAGGAATATGTCCCCCCCCTCCCCGCTCACTTGCCTGTCCCTGACAGGATCACATTGCTGGTTGTGGGATCCTGCTGTGCATCAATGGCCTGCTGCATTTCCTAAACTTCAACTTAGAGACCACACACATTTGAAATTAAACTAGTTGTCTGAGTGTAAAGCAGTCGGGAGGGGGTGAGGGAGTGGGTCTGAAATGAATAGGCCGCAGCCTGGGTAAAGATTTGACCTCAATCCCAGTGGTGTTTGTGTTTTAGACAGGGCGGTGGCATTGGAAGGATTTCGGAGGGGGTTTTGTGGTGAAATATCCCTGTCTCTGTCCCTCCAGCTTTCTATCTCTCCCTCTTTCCAATCTCTCTCTCTTTCCAATCTCTCCCTCCTTCCCAATCTCTCCCTCCTTCCCAATCTCCCCCTCTTTCCAATCTCTCCCTCCTTCCCAATCTCTCCCTCCTTCCCAATCTCTCCCTCTTTCCAATCTCTCCCTCTTTCCAATCTCTCCCTCCTTCCCAATCTCTCCCTCCTTCCCAATCTCTCTCTCTTTCCAATCTCTCCCTCTTCCCAATCTCTCCCTCCTTCCCAATCTCTCCCTCTTTCCAATCTCTCCCTCTTTCCAATCTCTCCCTCTTTCCAGCCATTTCTTTCTCTATTTCACCTTGTAGTAAATGTAAAAGAAAATCCCAATGCGATTTGTCGAGAGATAAGAGAGAGGGAGAGGGAAAACAGAGAGAGGGTGGAGGGAGAGCGAGAGGAAAAGAGAGGGGAGAGAGAGGTCGGAGGGAGATGGAGAGAAAAAGAGAGGTGGAGAGAGAAAGACAGAGAGAGATACAGTGAAAAGGAAAGGGCCTGTGGGTGGGGTTCTGCTGTGTGCAGTCAAGCTGGGCCCAGTTACATTGTGTTTTAGAAAGTGCGATTTTACACAAACTACAGCCCTGAGACAGTCGATTTGAAAATGTCTCCTGAGGGAAAGAAGCCCTGTGAGAAAATGAGAGGGGGTGTGGGAGAAATTCCCTGTCTCTTTTTTCCCCACCGCACCTCCCCCCTCCCCCACCACAAGCCTCTCTCTCTCTCTCCGGCTACCTCTCTCTATATTTCCTCTTCCAATAAAATGATAGAAACACCAATGTGATTTGTCGTTATTTGAATGGGGGGCTGGCGGGGGTGGGGAATGTGTGTGTGTGGGGGGGGGGGGGGGGGGAGGTTGAGTGGGAGGTTGTTAAGAGACACAGGATATGGACTGGGCTCCTGTATCCATCATGTTTATTTATTGTGGGATCTTGCTGTGCACACTGCAACATGTAAACGTGAACACACCGCCTTTCCTAATGTTGCCCAGGTGCTGGGATTGAAGTTGTAAATGCGAGGCAGTGTCAGGGACTGTTTCTAATCCCAGAGTATCTCCTGTGCTGAAGATGGGCTGATTAGTGAAGTGTTGGTGATGGGGAGGGGGGTGCATGTGTGTGTGTGTGTGTGTGTCTGGGGCAGGCTGGGGGGGGTGCAGGCTGGGCTGGGGGGGGGTAATTCAGTCACCGAGTTCTCCAAAGTCTCCAAACTTTCCCCCACTCCCCCCACCTCACTGCCAGTTTCAAAGAGGGACTTTCATTTCACTTCAATGAGACAATTGGCCAATTGCAGAGTGCCCGTGTTTTACTGGAACGTCAGTGTTGTGTGTGCAAAAGCCCAGGGCAGCGTTTGAATTGACTTTGACAAAATTTCTGCTTGTCAGATTCTCTGTCTCTTTCCCCGTCTTACTCCCCGAGTCAGAGAAATGGGTGAGGAGAGACTGGCGAGGGAGGGGAGAGAGCGAGGGAAACAGGAATAGAGAACAGAATAGAGGTGGAGTTTGGTGGGAGGGTCAAAGAGGGGATGGGGAGGTGGGGGGGGGGGGGGGGGTAGGCACACAGTATATGGGGGTCTCCAGTGTGGAGTCAGTGCCCTGCTCCCAGTCTCAGGGGGGTGGGGCAGGGGAGGGTTAGGTTATGTCCCCCCCCCCCCCCCCAAAGGTGCTTTACAGTCCATGAACTAGTTTAATTTGACATTGTGTGTGGTCACTAAGCTGACAGTCCAGGGAAGGCTGCAGGCCAGTGGTGCACAGCAAGATCCCACAGACAGCAATGTGATCCTATCCGGGTGGGGAGGTGGGAGACACACTTTCCTTCCCCTGCCCGCTGACATCCTCCCTCCCTCTCCCCCGTACCCACACCCTCTCTCTGAACACGCCCCACCCCACCCGTGAACACCATCTGTATTGCCAGTCTGCAGACACTTCCCCTCTGCCCCCAGAAAGAGTTACCCTGCCCTCTGTACACTGGCAAATCAGCTGCCCATTCCTTTAGGAGTCTTTTTCCAATCGCCCTTCCAGCAAATATTTCTATTCCCCAATCCGGTGCAGAAAGTGGGAGAAGTTAGCGGAAGCTGAGTTGAAAGTTGTTTAACACCAGACTGCATTCTGGATTCATGCTGGCAGGTTTATACATGGCGATGACGTGAGGCTTTAGTGACATTCGCAGGAATCAGTTTGAATTGAGATTTAGTGACAGGCTGACTTTCAATTTGTCCCTTTGTCTCTCTTTACCCATGTCTCTCTCTATTTCCTCAGTCTGTGTCTCGTTCTGTCTCTCTCTGACTGTCTGTCTCTCCCTGTCTCCCGCTCCCTCTGACTGTCTCTCTCTCTTTACCTCTCTCTCTCTGACTGTCTCTCTCTCTCTTTACCTCTCTCTCTCTCCCTCCGCTCCTGCCTTTCTGTCTCTGCCAGTCTCTCCCTCGCTTTGTCTCTCTCTCTCTCTGCCTGTCTCTCTCCCTCTCTCTTTACCTCTCTCTCTCTCTCTGACTGTCTCTCTCCCTCTCTCTTTACCTCTCTCTCTCTCTCCCTCCGTCCCTGCATTTATGTCTCTGCCAGTCTCTCCCTCACTCTCTCTCTCTCCCTCTGACTGTCTCCCTCACTCTCTCTCTCTCTCTCTGACTGTCTCTCTCTCTCTCTTTACCTCTCTCTCTCTCCCTCCGCTCCTGCCTTTCTGTCTCTGCCAGTCTCTCCCTCGCTTTGTCTCTCTCTCTCTCTGCCTGTCTCTCTCCCTCTCTCTTTACCTCTCTCTCTCTCTCTGACTGTCTCTCTCTCTCTCTCTTTACCTCTCTCTCTCCCTCCGTCCCTGCGTTTATGTCTCTGCCAGTCTCTCCCTCACTCTCTCTCTCTCTCTGACTGTCTCTCTCTCTCTGACTGTCTCTCTCTCTCGCTTTACCTCTCTCTCTCTCTGACTGTCTCTCTCTCTCTCTTTACCTCTCTCTCTCCCTCCGTCCCTGCGTTTATGTCTCTGCCAGTCTCTCCCTCACTCTCTCTCTCTCCCTCTCTGACTGTCTCTCTCTCTCTCTCTCTCTCTGACTGTCTCTCTCTCGCTTTACCTCTCTCTCTCTCTCTGACTGTCTCTCTCTCTCTCTCTTTGCCTCTGTCTCTCTCTGACTGTCTCTCTCTCTCTCTCTTTGCCTCTGTCTCTCTCTGACTGTCTCTCTCTCTCGCTTTACCTCTCTCTCTCTCTGACTGTCTCTCTCTCTCGCTTTACCTCTCTCTCTCTCTGACTGTCTCTCTCTCTCTCTCTTTGCCTCTGTCTCTCTCCCTCCGTCCCTGCGTTTATGTCTCTGCCAGTCTCTCCATCACTGTCTCTCCCTCTCTCACTCTGACTGTCTGTCTCTCTCTCTCTTTACCTCTCTCTCTCTCCCTCCATCCCTGCGTTTATATCTCTGCCAGTCTCTCCCTCCCTCTCTCTCTCTCTCTCTCTCTCTGCCAGTCTCTCCCTCCCTCTCTCTCCCTCTCTCACTCTGACTGTCTGTCTCTCTCTCTCTTTACCTCTCTCTCTCTCCCTCCATCCCTGCGTTTATATCTCTGCCAGTCTCTCCCTCCCTCTCTCTCCCTCTCTCTCTCTCTTACTGTCTGTCTCTCTCTCTGTGACTGTCTCTCTCTCTCTCTTTACCTCTCTCTCTCCCTCCGTCCCTGCCTTTATATCTCTGCCAGTCTCTCCCTCAATCTGTCTCCCTCTCTCCCTCTCTCTCTGACTGTCTCTCTCTCTCTCTTTACCTCTCTCTCTCTCCCTCCGCTCCTGCCTTTCTGTCTCTACCAGTCACTCTCTCTACCTCCTCCCCACCCGTCTTTTTCTCTCTCTCTCCATAAACAGTAAACACTTGGAATAGAACATAGAAAAGTACAGCAGAGAACAGGCCCTTCGGCCCCTCGATGTTGTGCCGAGCCTTGTCCGAAACCAAGATCAAGCTATCCCACTCCCTGTCATTCTGGTGAGCTCCATGTGACTATCCACTAACCGCTTGAAAGTTCCTAAAGTGTCCGACTGCACTCTCACAGCAGGCAGTCCATTCCACACCCTAACCACTCTCTGAGTGAAGAACCTACCTCGGACATCCCTCCTATATCTCCCACCCTGAATCTTCTCGTTATGCCCCCTTGTAACAGCGACATCCACCCGAGGAAATAGTCTCTGAACGCCCACTCTATCTATCCCCCTCATTTTCTTATAAACCTCTATTCAGTCGCCTCTCATCCCCCTCCGCTCCAAAGACAAAAGCCCTAGCTCCCTCAAACTTCCCTCATAAGACCCATCCTGCAAACCAGGCAGCATCCTGGTGAATCTCCTTTGCACCCTGATGCACGAGCAATGACCACTAAAGCGAGGTTTCGTCCAACTGAAGGCTTTAATAAGCTGGACGTTTCCCCCAGCAGCTCAGGCTGGGGCGGCACGGGCTCTTATACCCCGCCTAGCAGGGCGGAGCTTTCATACATTCTAACCAATAGAAAGCATTCAGTTTCCACCAATGGTGCTTCAGCCTATCAGGTACCGTAATACCTATAATACCACATTCACCCCCTGTTAAAAAAGAGTCCGGCGGGGGTGGTGGCCTGAAACTACAAAACATGGCACCGTGGTATAATTAGTTATGGAGATACTGTGATACCTCCGTACAGTGTTTAGTAACTATTTACAAGTCTGATAGCTGTGTACATTCGATGGTTTCTATTTACAGATTACAAGTAAAATGAAGCAATCAGTCGATCGGGGGCCCTGGCCGTCCTCTCTGACCGTCGGAGCTTTTTCTGACTCCGGTGGAGGCTCGGGCGTCTGAGACTCCGGGAGCGTGGCTTCCATCTCCATGGCTGCTTCGGCACTCCTCGACGGCGCTGGTGGGGAAAACGGTTGACCTGGAAGGGGGCGTCGGTGGGTGGGGGGGGTCCTCGGCGGGGCCGATGGAAGGGCCGATCCTCCGGGAAGGTGCTGCCGTGGAGGGGAGGGTGGGACTGGCGGCTGGAATGTACATGGGGTTCCGGCGGGTGCCAGGTCCCATAGGGAGACCGTATCTTGTCGGCCGTCGGGGTATGTCTCGTAGGCGTACTGGGGTTAGCGTGGAGCAGATGGACCCTCTCGACCAACGGGTCCGACTTGTGTGCCCGCACGTGTTTTCAGGGCAGGATGGGACCGGGTGCTGCCAGCCAGGTCGGGAACGAGGTCCCAGAGGAGGACTTCCTAGGGAAGACAAGGAGACGTTCGTGAGGTGTCTGGTTGGTGGTGGTACAAAGCAGTGACCGGATGGTGGAGGGCATCCGGGAGGACTTCTTGCCAGCGGGAGACTGGGAGGTTCCTGGACTGTAGGGCCAGTAGGACGGTCTTCCAGACGGTTCCCTTCTCCCTCTCTACCTGTCCGTTACCCCGGGGGTTGTAACTGGTCGTCCTGCTCGAGGCGATGCCCTTGCTGAGTAGGAATTGACGCAGTTCGTCGCTCATAAAGGAGGACCCCCTATCACTGTGTGTGTAAGCGGGGAACGCGAACAGTGTAAAGATACACTGGAGGGCCTTGATAACGGTCTTTGAGGTCATGTCGGGGCAGGGGATGGCGAACGGGAACAGTCCTCGTCAAACACGTTCACGAAGTACGTGTTGCGGTCGGTGGAGGGGAGGGGGCCTTTGAAGTCCATGCCGAGGCGTTCAAAGGGACGGGAAGCCTTTATCAGGTGCGCTCTCTCTGGCCGGTAGAAGTGCGGTTTGCACTCCGCGCAGATTTGGCAGTCCCTGGTGGCCGTCCTGACCTCCTCGATGGAGTAAGGCAGGTTGCAGGTCTTGACAAAATGGAAAAGGCGAGTGGCCCCCGGGTGGCAGAGGTCCTCGTGGAGGGCTCGGAGGCGGTCCACTTGTTCGGTGGCACATGTGCCGTGGGACAGGGCATCAGGAGGTTCGTTTAGCTTCCCGGGACGATACAAGATCTCGGAGTTGTAGGTGGAGAGTTCGATCCTCCACCGCAAGATCTTGTCGTTTATTATCTTGCCCCGCTGTGCATTATTAAACATCAATGCAACCGACCGTTGGTCAGTGAGGAGAGTGAATCTCCTGCCGGCCAGGTAATGCCTCCAATGTCGCACAGCTTCCACTCGGGCATGGGCCTCCTTTTCGACTCAGGAGTGGCGGATTTCTGAGGCATGGAGGATACGGGAGAAGAAGGCCACGGGTCTGCCTGCTTGGTTGAGGGTGGCCGCCAGAGCTACGTCGGACGCATCGCTCTCGAGCTGGAAGGGGAGGGACTCGTCGATGGTGCGCATCGTGGCCTTTGCAATGTCTGCTTTGATGCGGCTGAAGGCCCGGCGAGCCTCTATCGACAGGGGAAGAACTGTGGGTTGGATCAGGGGACGGGGCTTTTCCGCGTAGTTGGGGACCCACTGGGCATAGTAGCCCAGGCAACATTTCAGGGCCTTGGAGCAGTGAGGGAGGGGGAACTCCATAAGGGGGCGCATGCGTGCAGGGTCGGGGCCTATAACTCCATTTCGCGCCTTGTAGCCGAGGATGGCTAGACGGTCGGTGCTAAACACGCATTTATCCTTGTTGTACGTCAGGTTAAGGATTTTAGCGGTCTGGAGAAATGTTCGGAGGTTGGTGTCGTGGTCCTGCTGGTCGTGGCCGCAGACGGTGACATTATAGAGATACGGGAATGTTGCCCGTAAACCGTGCCAGTCAACCATTCGGTCCATCTCGCGCTGGAAGACCGAGACCCCGTTGGCTCATGTCACAACAATGATTACTGGAATTAAAACCTGAGATATAATTGTTAGTGTCAGCGACATGCAAAATATTTCAAAATGCATATCATTGTAGCAAGTTAAAAAAATTAATACATATCGTTGGTGATCAATGGATTGAATGGAATCAGTTCCTTCCCATGAGCATTCTGTCGGAATATTATCAGCGTTTTAATGGTCTGTCTTTGGTTCTCAGTTCCATCAGGTCCGGTTTCCGAAGCTGCGCGCGGCATTCCCCATTCCCGCAGCCGGTCAGTGAGTTTCCCGTTGTGGCCACCCCACGGCGTGGGGAAACCCGCGGACATGGGGGCGCTGCCGGCGAAGGGGAGGATCCTGCCCAGGGAGAACCCCATTGATTGGGATTGTGAGCTGAACAAATGCATGTTTAATTGATGTTATTATCGTTGTGTGGTCAGGAATTACAGATTCTATTCCACTGAATAACAATCTCCATTTCATTATTGTATAAACAATAATGAGAAACGGTCTGTGATTATTGGAATGAACAATCCTGCGGCAATCACAGTCAAAGATGCAATGAAATGTTTTCAGTCATTTGCTGTGTTTGATGGACTGAAAAATAATTTTCTATTGATGTTGCGAAATAATAATTGGTTGTAATGTTTGTTGAACTTCAACATAATGAACAAACACGTAATGAATGAATGAGTTAATTGTTTATTCGACCAAGCAGTGAGTTCGAGTTCACTCTAATTATTGGGATAAATTACGTTAACAGGTGACTGATCTTCGACAGAAAGTAATTAAATAATTCAAGTAATAAACACTCCATCTGTCATAATTTCACCAGTTTCAAGATATTTAATATCTGGACTCCGGATAGGATTTGGATTTGTTTGTTGTAACGTGTACCGAGGGACAGTTACAATGAATTCTCTATTCCAGATCTAACAGATCATTTAGTCGATGAGAAGAAACCAAAGTCCGTTAATCGGGCAACGAAAGGTCCACACTGCAAATACCGAGACAGCGGCATCGAGTGAAGCATCCAGGAGTAGTATTAATCAGATCAGCCCAGAAGAGGGTCGTTTCGCAGTCCAGTAACAGCGGGGAAGAAGCTGTATTTGAATCTGTTTCTGCGTGTTCTCAGACTTTTGTATCTCCTGACCGATGGCAAAAGTTTGCAGTTAGTAAGCCGGTTGGATGGCTCTTTGATTATGCTGCCCGCTTTCCCAAGGCAGCGGTAGATACAGGCAATGGATGGGAGGTGGGTTCGCCTGATGGACGAGGCGGTGTTCACGACTCTTCGATGTTTCTTGCGGTCTTAGGCTGAGCAATTGCGACACAACGCTGCAATGCAGCCAGATAGGATGCGTTCGATGCTGCACCTGTAAACGTTGGTAAGAGTCAGTGGGGACATGCCGAATTTCCACAGTTTCATGAGGAAGTATAGGCCCTGTTGTGATTTCTTAGTGGTAGCGTCGACGTGCTTGGAGCAGACAGATTTTTGGTGATGTGCGCAACAAGGAATTTGAAGCTATCAACCATCTCCACCTCGGCCCCGCTGATGCACACAGTAGTGTGTACAGTACTTAGCTTCCTAAAAACAATGACCAGATCTTTAGTTTCCCGTCATTGAGGGAGAGATTGTTGTCGCTGCACCACTCTACTGGATTCTCTATCCCCCTCCCGTATTATGACTTATCGTTGTTCGAGATCTGACTGAGCATCAAACTTTAAATGGAGTTGGAGCCACATATTGCCACACGTCCTGGCTGTATAGGTAGTGTCGTACGGGGCTAAGCACGCAGCCTTCTGGGCACCGGTAATGAGAACAATCGCGGAGAAGGTCAGAATGATTGTGTCCGAAAGCGGAGCGTTAGTCAATGAATATGAGACTGACGTAGGAGTCCTTGTTGTGGAGATGTTCCAGGGATGAGTGTCGGGCCAGTGAGATGGCGTCTGCTGAGGACCGGTTACGGCACTATGCAAATTGTCGTGGATCGAGGCATCCGAGGAGTGTGGTGTTGATGTGCTTCATGGCCAAACTCTCGAAGCACTTCACTTCGATCGATGTCAAGGCCAACGGACGGTAGCCTTTGAGGCAAGTTGTCTGGTTCTTCTTTCTTCTGGATATTTTATTGTTTTTTTCAGTGGTTGCAAAATATCCGTCTCCCATTGAACAACACCTCCACCTGATTGTAACTGTGTGAACAATTGCCCCGTCCGGGCCCCCCTCACCATCGCCACCATATTGTGAATGTGTGTGTGTGAGGTTGTGAACACCGAACACTTCTGTCCACCCACTCTCCACACCCTCCACGTTATTGTGAACAGATGTGTGAGGTTGTGAACTATGAACCCACCACATGACCTCCTCATCACCTCCCTACTTTACTGTGAGTGCGTATGAGGTTGTGAAAAACTAGCACGTACAAGCGTTCCTAAGTCTGCCCTTCGAAATGACTGTGAGAGTGTTAGTGTGTGAATTGGGGAACAAGTGTTCCGCCGCCACAACCTCACCGTCCTCTTCAACTGATAGTGATCATGTGTGTGAAGTTGTGAACTATTTCCCGGTTCAATCCACACGACACCATATCCAATATGTTCTGAGAGTGTGAGGTTGAGAACAATTCCCCATACAACCGCGGCCTCAGAACTCCACCCATATTATTGAGAGTGAGTGTGAGGTTCAGAACAACTGCCGGGTCCAACCGCCCTCGTCACAACTCCCTCCACCTCAGCGTGAGGGGATTGATGTGGTGCAGAGTTGCCCCTCCCAAAGGCATATCAGCCGACTGTATTGTGAGTGTGTGAGGTTGTGGACAAGTACTCTGTCCAACCGCCCCGAACGACTAATTCGGGAAAATCCCAAGGCTTTTTCCACGTACATAAAAAGCAAGAGGGTAGCCAGGGAACGGATTGGCCCACTGAAGGATAGGCAAGGGAATCTATGTGTGAAGCCAAGGAAATGGGCGAGGTACTAAATGAATACTTTGCATCAGTATTCACCAAACAGAAGGAATTAGTGAATGTTGAGTCTGGAGAAGGGGGTGTAGATAGCCTGGGTCACATTGTGATCCAAAAAGACGAGGTGTTGGGTGTCTTAAAAAATATTAAGGTAGATCAGTCCCCAGGGCCTGATGGGATCTACCCCAGAATACTGAAGGAGGCTGGAGAGGAAATTGCTGAGGCCTTGACAGAAATCTTTGGATCCTCACAGTCTTCAGGTGATGTCCCCGAGGACTGGAGAATAGCCACTCTTGATCCTTTGTTTAAGAAGGGTAGCAGGGATAATCCAGGGACCTACAGGCCGGTGAGCCTTACGTCAGTAGTAAGGAAATTACTGGAGAGAATTCTTCGAGACAGGATCTACTCCGATTTAGAAGCAAATGGACGTATTAGTGAGAGAGCATAGTTTTGTGAAGGGGAGGTCGTGTCTCACTCAATTGATAAAGTTTTTAGAAGAGGTCACAAAGATGATTTATGCAGGTAGTGTAGTGGAAGCTGTCTACATGGACTTCAGTAAGGCCTTTGACAAGGTCCCTCATGGCAGACTGGTACAAAAGGTGAAGTCACATGGTATCAGGGGTGAGCTGCCAAGGTGGAAACAGCGGGCAGCACGGTAGCATTGTGGATAGCACAATTGTTTCACAGCTCCAGGGTCCCAGGTTCAATTCCGGCTTGGGTCACTGTCTGTGCGGAGTCTGCACGTTCTCCCCGTGTCTGCGTGGGTTTCCTCCGGGTGCTCCGGTTTCCTCCCACAGTCCAAAGATGTGCAGGTGAGGTGGATTGGCCATGATAAATTGCCCTTAGTGTCCAAAATTGCCCTTAGTGTTGGGTGGGGTTACTGGGCCCACACCTTCATTGAAAGTAACTGTCTTAGTTTGCAACTGGAAAAAAGGATGAGGTTCAGTTGAATTTGGTGATAATTCTAGGTGTGAAAATTTGCTAAACAAGGTAAATTAAAGAAAGCTGGAGACTATCAGTCTACGAGAAACATAATTCAAAGCCAAAATCAAAGTCAAAATTATGAGCTGAGGACACAATTGGAAAATAAAACTACAGAAATGACAGGAATTAAAAGTAACACCTCTTGAAACCAAAGCATTTTGATCATCACAAAGGAAACACTGTAATCCGATCTCTGAGATGCAGTTATGTCAAAATGAATATGTAGTTGGATTAGAAGGTTTAATCAAACGTACTTTGTACAATCAAAGTTAAATAAGTTACTTTACAATAAAATCATAAAAGCTAGATAACTGTTAGAAAAATATATAAACCCAGAGCCAAGGGCAGGAACTACCAGAACCAGAACTCAGAGGGAGGGAGAGAGAGAAGCAGAGAAGAAACAAGCAGCTCAGACTCAGATGACAGTCAGCTCGGCCATGGGAAAGACAAGGCATAGTAGCCGAGCTAAAACAGCTAATACATCTCAGGAAGACTATAATTCAAAGAGTCAGCTCTATGTCAGCTCAGAGATAGCCAGCAGAGTCAGCTCTCACAGCTCGGTACATGGGAAAGACAGGACACAGCAACCGAGCTCATCAGCGATTACATCTAAAGAAGACCAGACTTTATAAAGAAGATTGATTGTCAAGGTGGGCCTGAAGGCCCCTTCAACCACCCAGAAGGACCCAGAAGCAAGGTCTTTTTCCTTTCTGTAAAGAAAGTATTTGCAGCTGTTAAAAGAAAAAATATAATAATAAAATAACTTAATTTAACCTGAAATAGTGGTTATTCCAAAGTCTACTTTACTTACTTAGCAATGCGGGACCCAGGATCGATGCTACTAAGTGGGAAGTAGATGAAATCTTCGGTGAAGGCATGGGTTATACCGGGGGATAACTAGAAAACATAGTTTGACCTGAATAGCACCCACTGAAGCTTGCATCGGAGTCGGGGAGTGAGAATCCTGATCACCATTTAGAATCTCGGCCCTTTTTGGTATAGGGGGACTTCTAAGAATAGTGGTGAGTTTTCAAAAACATGGCGCCCAACGTTTTAATTAAAACCCTGTCAATTACACCTAATGGGTTGCTTTATTTTCCACATGGCAGCCGTCGTGTTAACAACGTGAGAATTGCGCCCAGCCGGTGGTTTTGCTTTCTCCATGGCATCCAGCGTGGAGACCTAGAATATTAGAAGTTTCTAGGTAAAACGAGGCTAGAACAGTAGAAGTTTCTAAATCAGCAGAGGGGGCTTGAATATTAGAAGTTTCTAGTTCCCAACAAACAGTTGGAATATTAGACGTTTCTAACCAGCACAAAGGCTGGAATATTAGAAGTTTCTGGTCTATTTGTGAGTCAGACTTTACCTGCCGAGTTTAGTCTGGAAAGTCATGTGATTGATTTCTGTAAAGATATTCTGTGGATCGAGGGGAAATAGAGCACGCCTAGAATCTTTAGAGACCAATAACCAATTGACCATTAACTAAAACGAGGGACACAGAGAGCGAGGGACGCAGTGCACGAGGGACACAGAGAGCGCGAGGGACACAGAGAGCCCGAGGGACACACAGAAAGAGAGGGACACAGACAGAGCGAGGGTCACAGACCGAGGGACACTGAGAGAGCGAGGGACACAGAGAGAGCGATGGACACAGAGAGAGCAAGGGACACACAGAAAGGGAGGGACACAGAGAGAGTGAGGGACACAGAGAGAGCGAGGGACACAGAGAGCCCGAGGGACCCACAGAAAGGGAGGGACACAGACAGAGCGAGGGTCACAGACCGAGGGACACTGAGAGAGCGAGGGACACAGAGAAAGCGAGGGACACACAGAAAGGGAGGGACACAGAGAGAGTGAGGGACACAGAGAGAGCGAGGGACACAGAGAGCGAGGGACACAGAGAGAAAGGGACACACAGAGAGAGCAAGGGACACAGACAGAGCCAGGGACACAGAGAGAGCAAGGGACACAGAGAGCGAGGAACACTGAGAGCGAGGGAAACAGAGAGAGCGAGGGACACAGAGAGAGCGAGGGACACAGAGAGAGCAAGGGACATAGAGAGCGAGGGACACACAGAGAGAGCGAGGAACACAGAGAGTGAGGAACACTGAGAGCGAGGGAAACAGAGAGAGCGAGGGACACAGAGAGAGCGAGGGACACAGAGAGTGAGGGACACAGAGAGAGTGAGGGACACAGACCGAGGGACACAGACAGAGCGAGGGGCACAGAGAGAGCGAGGGACACAGAGAGAGCGAGGGACACAGAGAGCGAGGGACACAGAGAGAGCGAGGGGCACAGAGAGTGAGGGACACAGAGAGAGCGAGGGACACAGAGAGAGCGAGGGACACAGAGAGCGAGGGACACAGAGAGCGAGGGGCACAGAGAGCGAGGGACACACAGAGAGAGCGAGTGACACAGAGAGAGCGAGGGGCACAGAGAGTGAGGGACACAGAGAGAGCGAGGGACACAGAGAGAGCGAGGGGCACAGAGAGGGACACAGAGAGCGAGGGACACAGAGAGAGCGAGGGGCACAGAGAGTGAGGGACACAGAGAGAGCGAGGGACACAGAGAGAGCGAGGGACACAGAGAGCGAGGGACACAGAGAGCGAGGGGCACAGAGAGCGAGGGACACACAGAGAGAGCGAGTGACACAGAGAGAGCGAGGGGCACAGAGAGTGAGGGACACAGAGAGAGCGAGGGACACAGAGAGAGCGAGGGGCACAGAGAGGGACACAGAGAGCGAGGGACACAGAGAGAGCGAGGGACACACAGAAAGGGAGGGACACAGAGAGAGTGAGGGACAGAGAGAGAGCGAGGGACACAGAGAGAACGAGGGACACAGAGAGCGCGAGGGACACAGAGAGCACGAGGGACACAGAGAGCGATGGACAGAGAGAGAGGGACACAGAGAGAGAGGGGCACTGAGAGAGAGACAGAGAGACAGGGACACAGAGAAAGAGGGACACAGAGAAAGATGGACACAGAGTGAGAGGGACTGAGAGAGAGGGACAGTGAGGAACGCAGCGAGAGAGAGTGGGACAGAGTGAGAGAGTTGGACACAGCGAGAGAGACAAAGAGAGGGGGACACATGGAGGGAGAGGGACACATGGAGGGAGAGGGTCACAGAGAGAGCGAGGGACACAGAGAGTGTGGGACCCAGAGAGAGTGAGGGACACAGAGACTGAGGGATACAGAGAGCGCGAGGGACACAGAGAGGGCGAGGGACACTTGGAGGGAGAGGGACACATGGAGGGAGAGGGACACAGAGAGAGCGAGGGACACAGAGAGAGCAAGGGACGCAGTGAGAGCGAGGGACACATGGAGGGAGAGGGACACAGCGAGAGCGAGGGACACAGAGAGAGCGAGGGACACAGAGAGAGCGAGGGACACAGAGAGCGAGGGACACAGAGAGCGAGGGACACAGAGAGCGAGGGACACAGCGAGAGCGAGGGACACCATGAGAGTGAGGGACACAGGGAGAGCGAGGGACACAGAGAGAGCGAGGGACACACAGAGAGAGCGAGGGACACAGAGAGCAAGGGACACAGGGAGAGCGATGGACACAGAGAGAGCGAGGGACACAGAGAGCAAGGGACACAGCGAGAGCGAGGGACCCAGAGAGAGCGAGGGACACAGCGAGAGCGAGCGACACAGCGAGAGCGAGGGACACAGAGAGAGCGATGGACACATGGAGAGAGAGGGACACAGAGAGAGCGAGAGACACAGAGAAAGCGAGTGACACATGGAGGGAGATGGACACAGAGAGAGCGATGGACACAGAGAGAGCGAGGGACACAGAGAGCAAGGGACACAGAGAGCAAGGGATACAGCGAGAGCGAGGGACACAGAGAGAGCGAGGGACACACGGAGAGCGAGGGTACAGCGAGAGCGAGGGACACAGCTAGAGCGAGGGATACAGAGAGAGCGAAGGACAAATGGAGGAAGAGGGACACAGAGAGAGCGAGGGACACAGAGAGAGCGAGGGACACAGAGAGAGCGAGGGACACAGAGAGTGAGAGACACAGAGAGCAAGGGACACAGCGAGAGAGAGAGAGGGACACAACGAGAGAGAGGCGGACACAGAGAGAGCAAGGGACACAGAGAGCAAGGGACACAGAGAGCAAGGGACACAGCGAGAGAGAGAGGGACACAACGAGAGAGAGGGGGACACTGCGAGAGGGACGAGTACACGGCGAGAGAGTGAGGGACACAGCGAGAGAGAGAGGGACACAGCGAGTGAGAGAGGACCACAGCGAGAGAGAGAGGGGCACAGCGAGAGAGAGAGGGGCACAGCGAGTGAGGGAGGGACACAGCGAGAGAGAGAGGGATACAGCGAGAGAGAGAGGAGCACACCGAGTGAGGGAGGGACACAGCGAGAGAGAGTGGGACAGCACGGTAGCCTTGTGGATAGCACAATTATTTCACAGCTCCATGGTCCCGGGTTCGATTCCGGCTTGGGTCACTCTCTGTGCGGAGTCTGCACATCCTCCCCGTGTCTGTGTGGGTTTCCTCCGGGTGCTCCGGTTTCCTCCCACAGTCCAAAGATGTGCAGGTTAGGTGGATTGGCCATGATAAATTGCCCTTAGTGTCCAAAATTGCCCTTAGCGTTGTGGGGTTACTGGGTTATGGGGATAGGGTGGCGGTGTTGACCTTGGGTGGCGTGCTCTTTCCAAGAGCCGGTGCAGACTCGATGGGCCGAATGGCCACCTTCTGCACTGTAAATTCTATGATAATCTATGACACAGCGAAAGAGAGAGAGGGACACAGCAAGAGAGCGGGGAACACAGCGAGAGAGAGGGGTACACAGCGAGAGGGACGGGAACACAGCGAGAGAGAGAGGGACACAGCGAGTGAGTGAGGAACACAGCGAGAGAGAGAGAGGGGGACACAGCGAGAGGGACGGGTACACAGCGAGAGAGAGAGGGACACAGCGAGAGAGCGAGGAACACAGCGAGCGAGAGGGGGACACAGCGAGAGAGAGAGGGACGCAGCGAGAGAGAGTGAGGGACGCAGCGAGAGAGAGAGGGGGACACATCGAGAGGGACGGGTACACAGCTAGAGAGAGAGGGACACAGCGAGAGAGCGAGGAACACAGCGAGAGAGACAGAGAGAGCGAGGGACACAAAGAGCGAGGGACACAGAGCACGAGGGACACAGAGAGCGAGGGACACAGAGAGTGAGGGAAACAGAGAGTGAGGGACACAGAGAGAACGAGGGACACAGAGAGTGAGGGACACAGTGCACGAGGGACACAGAGAGCGCGAGGGACACAGAGAGCCCGAGGGACACACAGAAAGGGAGGGACACAGACAGAGCGAGGGTCACAGACCGAGGGACACTGAGAGAGCGCGGGACACAGAGAGAGCGATGGACACAGAGAGAGCGAGAGACACACAGAAAGGGAGGGACACAGAGAGAGTGAGGGACACAGAGAGAGCGAGGGACACACAGAAAGGGAGGGACACAGAGAGAGTGAGGGACACAGAGAGAGCGAGGGACACACAGAAAGGGAGGGACACAGAGAGCGAGGGACACAGACAAAGCCAGGGACACAGAGAGAGCGAGGGACACAGAAAGAGAGGGACACAGAGAGAGTGAGGGACACAGAGAGAGCGAGGGACACAGAGAGAGCGAGGGACACAGAGAGAGCGAGGGGCACAGAGAGCGAGGGGCACAGAGAGCGAGGGACACACAGAGAGAGCGAGTGACACAGACAAAGCCAGGGACACAGAGAGAGCGAGGGGCACAGAGAGTGAGGGACACAGAGAGAGCGAGGGACACAGAGAGAGCGAGGGACACAGACTGAGGGACACAGAGAGAGCGAGGGACACAGAGAGAGTGAGGGACACACAGAAAGGGAGGGACAGAGAGAGAGTGAGGGACACAGCGAGAGCGAGGGACACAGAGAGAGCGAGGGGCACAGAGAGTGAGGGACACAGAGAGAGCGAGGGACACAGAGAGCGAGGGGCAGAGAGAGCGAGGGACACAGAGAGCGAGGGACACAGAGAGAGCGAGGGACACAGAGAGAGCGAGGGACACAGAGAGAGTGAGGGGCACAGAGAGTGAGGGACACAGAGAGAGCGAGGGACACAGAGAGAGCGAGGGACACAGAGAGCGAGGGACACAGAGAGCGAGGGGCACAGAGAGCGAGGGACACACAGAGAGAGCGAGTGACACAGAGAGAGCGAGGGGCACAGAGAGTGAGGGACACAGAGAGAGCGAGGGACACAGAGAGAGCGAGGGGCACAGAGAGGGACACAGAGAGCGAGGGACGCAGAGAGAGCGAGGGACACACAGAAAGGGAGGGACACAGAGAGAGTGAGGGACAGAGAGAGAGCGAGGGACACAGAGAGAACGAGGGACACAGAGAGCGCGAGGGACACAGAGAGCACGAGGGACACAGAGAGCGATGGACAGAGAGAGAGGGACACAGAGAGAGAGGGGCACTGAGAGAGAGACAGAGAGACAGGGACACAGAGAAAGAGGGACACAGAGAAAGATGGACACAGAGTGAGAGGGACTGAGAGAGAGGGACAGTGAGGAACGCAGCGAGAGAGAGTGGGACAGAGTGAGAGAGTTGGACACAGCGAGAGAGACAAAGAGAGGGGGACACATGGAGGGAGAGGGACACATGGAGGGAGAGGGTCACAGAGAGAGCGAGGGACACAGAGAGAGCAAGGGACACAGAGAGAGCGAGGGACACAGCGAGAGCGAGGGACACAGAGAGAGCAAGGGACACAGAGAGTGTGGGACCCAGAGAGAGTGAGGGACACAGAGACTGAGGGATACAGAGAGCGCGAGGGACACAGAGAGGGCGAGGGACACTTGGAGGGAGAGGGACACATGGAGGGAGAGGGACACAGAGAGAGCAAGGGACACAGAGAGAGCAAGGGACGCAGAGAGAGCGAGGGACACATGGAGGGAGAGGGACACAGCGAGAGCGAGGGACACAGAGAGAGCGAGGGACACAGAGAGAGCGAGGGACAGAGAGCGAGGGACACAGAGAGCGAGGGACACAGAGAGCGAGGGACACAGCGAGAGCGAGGGACACAAAGAGAGTGAGGGACACAGGGAGAGCGAGGGACACAGAGAGAGCGAGGGACACACAGAGAGAGCGAGGGACACAGAGAGCAAGGGACACAGGGAGAGCGATGGACACAGAGAGAGCGAGGGACACAGAGAGCAAGGGACACAGCGAGAGCGAGGGACCCAGAGAGAGCGAGGGACACAGCGAGAGCGAGGGACACAGCGAGAGCGAGGGACACAGAGAGAGCGATGGACACATGGAGAGAGAGGGACACAGAGAGAGCGAGAGACACAGAGAAAGCGAGTGACACATGGAGGGAGATGGACACAGAGAGAGCGATGGACACAGAGAGAGCGAGGGACACAGAGAGCAAGGGACACAGAGAGCAAGGGATACAGCGAGAGCGAGGGACACAGATAGAGCGAGGGACACAGGGAGAGCGAGGGTACAGCGAGAGCGAGGGACACAGCTAGAGCGAGGGATACAGAGAGAGCGAAGGACAAATGGAGGAAGAGGGACACAGAGAGAGCGAGGGAGACAGAGAGAGCGAGGGACACAGAGAGAGCGAGGGACACAGAGAGTGAGAGACACAGAGAGCAAGGGACACAGCGAGAGAGAGAGAGGGACACAACGAGAGAGAGGCGGACACAGAGAGAGCAAGGGACACAGAGAGCAAGGGACACAGAGAGCAAGGGAGACAGCGAGAGAGAGAGGGACACAACGAGAGAGAGGGGGACACTGCGAGAGGGACGGGCACACGGCGAGAGAGTGAGGGACACAGCGAGAGAGAGAGGACCACAGCGAGAGAGAGAGGGGCACAGCGAGAGAGAGAGGAGCACACCGAGTGAGGGAGGGACACAGCGAGAGAGAGTGGGACAGCACGGTAGCCTTGTGGATAGCACAATTGTTTCACAGCTCCAGGGTCCCAGGTTCGATTCCGGCTTGGGTCACTCTCTGTGCGGAGTCTGCACATCCTCCCCGTGTCTGTGTGGGTTTCCTCCGGGTGCTCCGGTTTCCTCCCACAGTCCAAAGATGTGCAGGTCAGGTGGATTGGCCATGATAAATTGCCCTTAGTGTCCAAAATTGCCCTTAGCGTTGTGGGGTTACTGGGTTATGGGGATAGGGTGGCGGTGTTGACCTTGGGTGGCGTGCTCTTTCCAAGAGCCGGTGCAGACTCGATGGGCCGAATGGCCACCTTCTGCACTGTAAATTCTATGATAATCTATGACACAGCGAAAGAGAGAGAGGGACACAGCAAGAGAGCGGGGAACACAGCGAGAGAGAGGGGTACACAGCGAGAGGGACGGGTACACAGCGAGAGAGAGAGGGACACAGCGAGTGAGCGAGGAACACAGCGAGAGAGAGAGAGGGGGACACAGCGAGAGGGACGGGTACACAGCGAGAGAGAGAGGGACACAGCGAGAGAGAGAGAGGGGGACACAGCTAGAGCGAGGGACACAGAGAGAGCGAGGGACACAGCGAGAGAGCGGGGAACACAGCGAGAGAGAGGGGTACACAGTGAGAGGGACGGGTACACAGCGAGAGAGAGAGGGACACAGCGAGAGAGAGTGAGGGACACAGCGAGAGAGACAGAGAGAGCGAGGGACACAAAGAGCGAGGGACACAGAGCACGAGGGACACAGAGAGCGAGGGACACAGAGAGCGAGGGAAACAGAGAGTGAGGGACACAGAGAGAACGAGGGACACAGAGTGAGGGACACAGAGAGCGAGGGACACTGAGCGATTAACACAGAGAACGAGGGACACAGAGATTGAGGGACACAGTGCACGAGGGACACAGAGAGCGCGAGGGACACAGAGAGCCCGAGGGACACACAGAAAGGGAGGGACACAGACAGAGCGAGGGTCACAGACCGAGGGACACTGAGAGAGCGGGGGACACAGAGAGAGCGATGGACACAGAGAGAGCAAGGGACACAGAGAGCAAGGGACACAGCGAGAGCGAGGGACACAGAGAGAGCGAGGGACACAGCTAGAGCGAGGGACACAGAGAGAGCGAGGGACACATGGAGGAAGAGGGACACAGAGAGAGCGAGGGACACAGAGAGTGAGGGACACAGAGATCAAGGGACACAGCGAGAGAGAGAGAGGGACACAACGAGAGGGAGGGGGACACAGAGAGAGCGAGGGACACAGAGAGAGCAAGGGACACAGCGAGAGCGAGGGACACAGAGAGAGCGAGGGACACAGAGAGAGTGAGGGACACAGAGAGAGCGAGGGACACAGCTAGAGCGAGGGACACAGAGAGAGCGAGGGACACAGAGAGAGCGAGGGACACAGAGAGAGCGAGGGACACAGAGAGAGCAAGGGACACAGAGAGAGCGAGGGACACAGAGAGAGCGAGGGACACAGAGAGAGCGAGGGACACAGCGAGAGCGAAGGACCCAGCAAGAGCGAGGGACACAGAGAGAGCGAGGGACACATGGAGGAAGAGGGACACAGAGAGAGCGAGGGACACAGAGATCAAGGGACACAGCGAGAGAGAGAGAGGGACACAACGAGAGGGAGGGGGACACAACGAGAGGGACGGGTACACGGCGAGAGAGTGAGGGACACAGCGAGATAGAGGGGGACACAGCGAGTGAGAGAGGACCGCAGCGATAGAGAGAGGGGCACAGCGAGAGAGAGAGAGGGACGCAGCGAGAGAGAGAGGGGGACACATCGAAAGGGACGGGTACACAGCGAGAGAGAGAGGGACACAGCGAGAGAGACAGAGAGAGCGAGGGACACAGCGAGAGAGAGTGAGGGACACAGCGAGAGAGAGTGAGGGACGCAGCGAGAGAGACAGAGAGAGCGAGGGACACAGAGCACAAGGGACACAGAGAGCGAGGGACACAGAGAGTGAGGGAAACAGAGTGAGGGACACAGAGAGTACGAGGGACACAGAGAGTGAGGGACACAGAGAGCGAGGGACACAGAGAGCGATTAACACAGAGAACGAGGGACACAGAGAGTGAGGGACGCAGTGCACGAGGGACACAGAGAGTGCGAGGGACACAGAGAGCCCGAGGGACACACAGAAAGGGAGGGACACAGACAGAGCGAGGGTCACAGACCGAGGGACACTGAGAGAGCGGGGGACACAGAGAGAGCGTGGGACACAGAGAGAGCGAGGGACACAGAGAGCCCGAGGGACACAGAGAGCCCGAGGGACACACAGAAAGGGAGGGACACAGACAGAGCGAGGGTCACAGACCGAGGGACACTGAGAGAGCGAGGGACACAGAGAGAGCGAGGGACACACAGAAAGGGAGGGACACAGAGAGAGTGAGGGACACAGAGAGAGCGAGGGACACAGAGAGCGAGGGACACAGAGAGCAAGGGACACACAGAGAGAGCAAGGGACACAGACAGAGCCAGGGACACAGAGAGAGCAAGGGACATAGAGAGCGAGGGACACACAGAGAGAGCGAGGGCCACAGAGAGTGAGGAACACTGAGAGCGAGGGAAACAGAGAGAGCGAGGGACACAGAGAGAGCGAGGGACACAGACAGTGAGGGACACAGAGAGTGTGAGGGACACAGAGAGTGCGAGGGACACAGAGAGTGAGGGACACAGAGAGAGTGAGGGACACAGACCGAGGGACACAGACAGAGCGAGGGGCACAAAGAGAGCGAGGGACACAGAGAGAGCGAGGGACACAGAGAGTGAGGGACAGAGAGAGCAAGGGACACAGCGAGAGAGAGAGAGGGACACAACGAGAGAGAGGGGGACACAGAGAGAGCAAGGGACGCAGAGAGCAAGGGACACAGAGAGCAAGGGACACAGCGAGAGAGAGAGGGACACAACGAGAGAGAGGGGGACACAGCGAGAGGGACGGGTACACAGCGAGAGAGTGAGGGACACAGCGAGAGAGAGAGGGACACAGCGAGTGAGAGAGGACCGCAGCGAGAGAGAGAGAGGGGCACAGCGAGTGAGAAAGGGACGCAGCGAGAGAGAGAGGGGGCACAGCGAGAGGGACGGGTACACAGCGAGAGAGAGAGGGACACAGCGAGAGAGCGAGGAACACAGCGAGAGAGAGGGGGACACAGCGAGAGAGAGAGGGACGCAGCGAGAGAGAGTGAGGGACGCAGCGAGAGAGAGAGGGGGACACAGCGAGAGGGACGGGTACACAGCGAGAGAGAGAGGGACACAGCGAGAGAGCGAGGAACACAGTGAGAGAGAGTGAGGGACACAGCGAGAGAGAGTGAGGGACACAGAGAGAGAGAGTGAGGGACACAGTGAGAGAGAGTGAGGGACACAGCGAGAGAGAGTGAGTGACACAGCGAGAGAGAGTGAGGGACGCAGCGAGAGAGAGTGAGGGACGCAGCGAGAGAGAGAGGGGGACACAGCGAGAGGGACGGGTACACAGCGAGAGAGAGAGGGACACAGCGAGAGAGCGAGGAACACAGCGAGAGAGAGGGGGACACAGCGAGAGAGAGAGGGACGCAGCGAGAGAGAGTGAGGGACACAGCGAGAGAGAGAGGGACACAGCGAGAGAGCGAGGAACACAGCCAGAGAGACGGGGACACATAGAGGGAGAGGGACACAGAGAGAGTGAGACAGATAGAAAGAGGTACGCAGTGAAAGAGAGGGATAGAGTGAGATAGAAGGACACAGACAGCGAGAGAGAGGGACACAGAGGGAGAGAGGGATCCAGAGAGGGACAGTGAGAGGTGGGCACACAGACAGAGTAAGGGACACACACACAGAAAGAGGTACACAGCGGGTCAGGATCTGAGGTTTCGGAGGCGTGAGTGGGTCAGGGATTGAGAGTTAGGGGACATGAGGGTGTGAGGGTGTGAGGGTGCCAGGACGTGAGGCAGTCAGGACATTGGGGTTATTAAACTGGCCGTTTTCATTGAATCCAAATTGTTTCATTATAAATTCTAATCTCAGGAATTGACATCAGAGGATTTCAGTGAAAAATCCCATTGATCCTCACTGTCTAATAAAATTATGTTGTTGCCGATGACCGTGTACTGATTCAGGAATAAACTTTTCATCTCTCAGTGAGAAAAAGTCAAATTGAATCCAGATTTATAGAGGAGCTCATTGAAGAAATCTGTCTGTGAACAACATGTAAAATATGAAGTGAAACTTTGCAATGAGCTTTGTTTTTGTGGCCAGGAATCTTCTCTCCAAATGGAGGCAGAAATGAAGTTGTGTTTAACTCACAAAATCCCTCTGTCCTGTCCAAAGAATTTTTCATTGCAGATAGTTATTTTTATTTTATGGAAAAGCAGAACTCAAATTGCACCGAATCCCAGGGTGGACTCTTGTTTATTTCAGCCCTTCACATTCAAACGTGAAGTTTAAGCTCCGATTACAGGTGTCTGCTTGTCTCTGTTTGTATATTCTCTGTTACTGTTGTTTTGTCACTTGTCTGAAGTATTTGAATAATAGGCCTTGGTTAATCAACCCTTCCTCACAGCACATGGAAGTTGTGAATCTTCAAGGCTGTCAGTCTGATATAGATAACAAAAAAATACATCCTTTGATCAATCCATTCCCCAACCCTAAATAGATCTCACACATTTCCATAATGCAGGATTATCTCCATCAAAACTTCCAATCCGTTCCCAATACTCTTGTTAACATTTGCCTGTATAACCTAAATTCCACTGACAGATACCGAAAGCTGCACAGAAAAATGACTGGGTATTTTAAACTTTGAAACAAAACTATTTGAACTTGTGCTTCAATCCTATTGTACAGAAATGTTGTCCGGTGGGCTGACAGTTTCTCAGTAAGACTGAAACATTGAGGTACGCCTCGCACTGCACTTGACAACATTTGTGGCACTTCAGGCAAGAGAGAGAGAGTGAGGGACACAGCAAGAGAGAGTGAGGGGCACAGCGAGAGAGTGAGGGGCACAGCGAGAGAGAGTGAGGGACACAGCGAGAGAGAGTGAGGGACACAGCGAGAGAGAGTGAGGGACACAGCGAGAGAGTGAGGGACACAGCGAGAGAGAGTGAGGGACACAGCGAGAGAGAGTGAGGGACGCAGCGAGAGAGAGTGAGGGACACAGCGAGAGAGAGTGAGGGACACAGCGAGAGAGAGTGAGGGACAGAGAGAGAGAGTGAGGGGCACAGCGAGAGAGAGTGAGGGACACAGCGAGAGAGAGTGAGGGGCACAGCGAGAGAGTGAGGGACACAGAGAGAGACAGTGAGGGACGCAGCGAGAGAGAGTGAGGGACGCAGCAAGAGAGAGTGAGGGACACAGATAGCGAGGGACACAGAGAGCGAGGGACACAGAGAGAGCCAGGGACACAGAGAGCGCGAAGGACTCAGAGAGAGCCAGGGACACAGAGAGCGCGAGGGACACAGAGAGCCAGGGACACAGAGAGAGCGAGGGACACACAGCGAGCGAGGGACAGAGAGAGAGCGAGGGGCAGAGAGAGAGCGAGGGACATAGAGAGCGAAGGACACTGAGAGCACGAGTGACACAGAGAGCGCGAGCGACACAGAGAGAGTGAGGGACACAGAGAGCGAGGGACACAGATAGCGAGGGACACAGAGAGCGAGGGACACAGAGAGAGCCAGGGACAAAGAGAGCGCGAGGGACTCAGAGAGAGCCAGGGACACAGAGAGCACGAGGGACACAGAGAGCCAGGGACACACAGCGAGCGAGGGACAGAGAGAGAGCGAGGGGCAGAGAGAGAGCGAGGGACACAGAGAGCGAGAGACACAGAGAGAGCGAGGGACACAGAGTGCGAAGGACACTGAGAGCACGAGTGACACAGAGAGAGTGAGGGACACAGAGAGCGAGGGACTCAGAGAGAATGAGGGACACAGAGAGAGTGAGGGACACAGAGAGCGAGGGACACAGTGAGCGAGGGACACAGAGAGAGCAAGGGACACAGAGAGCGAGGGACTCAGAGAGAGTGAGGGACACAGAGAGAGTGAGGGACACAGAGAGCGAGGGACACAGTGAGCGAGGGACACAGAGAGAGCAAGGGACACAGAAAGGGAGGGACACAGGGAGAGCGAGGGACACAGAGTGAGCGAGGGACACAGAGAGAGTGTGGGACACAGAGAGCGCGAGGGACTCAGAGAGAGCCAGGGACACAGAGAGCGCGAGGGACACAGAGAGCCAGGGACACAGAGAGAGCGAGGGATACACAGCGAGCGAGGGACACATAGAGAGCGAGGGGCAGAGAGAGAGCGAGGGATACAGAGAGCGAGAGACACAGAGAGAGCGAGGGACACAGAGTGCGAAGGACACAGAGAGCACGAGTGACACAGAGAGCGCGAGGGACACAGAGAGCGCGAGCGACACAGACACCGGGAGGGACACAGAGACCGCGAGGGACAGAGAGAGAGTGGGGGACACAGAGAGAGCGAGGGTCACAGAGAGCAAGGGACACAGAGAGCGAGGGACACTTAGAGAGTGAAGGATACAGAGAGTGAGGGACACACTGAGAGAGTGTGGGACACAGAGAGCGAGTGACACAGAGAGAGAGTGAGGGGCACAGAGAGCGCGAGGGACACAGAGAGCGAGGGACACAGAGAGAGCGAGGGACACAGAGAGTGTGGGACACAGAGAGCGAGTGACACAGAGCGCGAGGGACACAGAGAGCGCGAGGGACACAGAGAGCAAGGGACACAGAGAGTGTGGGACACAGAGAGAGTGAGGGACACAGAGAGAGCGAGGGACACAGAGAGAGCGAGGGACACAGAGAGCGAGGGACACAGAGAGCGAGGGACACACAGAGAGAGCGAGGATCACAGACAGAGCCAGGGACACAGAGAGAGCGAGGGACATAGAGAGTGAGGAACACAGAGAGCGAGGGAAACAGAGAGAGCGAGGGACACAGAGAGCGAGGGACACAGAGAGAGTGAGGGACACAGAGAGCGAGGGACACACAGAGAAAACGAGGGACACAGAGAGCGAGGGACACAGAGAGCGAGGGTCACACAGAGAGAGTGAGGGACACAGAGAGTGAGGAACACAGAGAGCGAGGGAAACAGAGAGAGCGTGGGACACAGAGAGCGAGGGACACAGAGAGAGTGAGGGACACAGAGAGCGAGGGACACCGAGAGTGTGGGACACATAGATCGCGGGACACAGAGAGTGAGGGACACAGAGAGTGAGGGACACACAGATCGAGGGACACAGAGAGCGAGGGACACATGGAGAGAGCGAGGGACACAGAGAGTGAGGGACACAGAGAGAGTGAGGGACACAGAGAGTGAGGGACAGAGAGAGAGTGAGGGACACAGAGAGTGAGGAACACAGAGAGGGAGGGACACAGAGAGAGCGAGGGACACAGAGAGCGAGGGACACAGAGAGAGTCACCGACACAGAGAGTGAGGGCCAGAGAGAGAGTGAGGGACACAGAGAGAGTGAGGGACACAGAGAGAGTGAGGGTCACAGAGAGTGAGGGGCACAGAGAGAGCGAGCGACTCAGGGAGAGCGAGGGACACAGAGAGAGTGAGCGACTCAGGGAGAGCGAGGGACACAGAGAGAGTGAGGGACACAGAGAGAGCGAGGGACACAGAGAGCGCGAGGGACACAGACAGAGCCACACACAGACACAAACTCAGACAGGCTGCGTCAATACATCTTTCAAATGGAGCGAGATCCATTCTCCACCTTTAACTTGGAGAGGTGTATCTGGCCTGTGTGTGACCCAAGTCACACACTGACTCTGAACATCCTCACAGCAGCTTGGGGACAGACTTTTCTAAAGCACTTTTCATAACCTTTGGGTATCACAAACTGCTTCACAGGCAATGGAGCCCTTTTGAAATCTAGTCAGGAGTAATTTAGGAAATGGACCAGCTAATTTCAGAGAGAGACACAGAAACAGGATGAGATTGTGCTGTACATGTTTCAGAGCTGTCACTGAGACACACACGAGATGTACAATATCAATTATTATTCTGAAGCATGTGATTAAATCAGCCCTGAGACTGAATTCCAGTGTTTCAGAGTAAAGCTCCATCTACACTGTCCATCAAACACTCACAACGCAAATACTGTCTGTGCTTAAATACAGAGTCAAAATCCCTCTGTCCTGTCCAAAGAATTTTTCATTGCAGATAGTTATATTTATTTTATGGAAAAGCAGAACTCAAATTGCACAGACTCCCAGGGTGGACTCTTGTTTATTTCAGCCCTTCACATTCAAACGTGAAGTTTAAGCTCCGATTACAGGTGTCTGCTTGTCTCTGTTTGTATATTCTCTGTTACTGTTGTTTTGTCACTTGTCTGAAGTATTTGAATAATAGGCCTTGGTTAATCAATCCTTTCTCCCAGCACATGGAAGTTGTGAATCTTCAAGGCTCTCAGTCTGATATAGATAACAAAAAAATACATCCTTTGATCAATCCATTCCCCAACCCTAAATAGATCTCACACATTTCCATAATGCAGGAATATCTCCATCAAAACTTCCAATCCGTTCCCAATACTCTTGTTAACATTTGCCTGTATAACCTAAATTCCACTGACAGATACCGAAAGCTGCACAGAAAAATGACTGGGTATTTTAAACTTTGAAACAAAACTATTTGAACTTGTGCTTCAATCCTATTGTCCAGAAATGTTGTCCGGTGGGCTGACAGTTTCTCAGTAAGACTGAAACATTGAGGGACGCCTCGCACTGCACTTGACAACATTTGTGGCACTTCAGGCAAGAGAGAGAGAGTGAGGGACACAGCGAGAGAGAGTGAGGGGCACAGCGAGAGAGAGTGAGGGACACAGCGAGAGAGAGTGAGGGACACAGCAAGAGAGAGTGAGGGGCACAGCGAGAGAGTGAGGGGCACAACGAGAGAGAGTGAGGGACACAGAGAGAGACAGTGAGGGACGCAGAGAGAGAGAGAGTGAGGGACACAGCGAGAGAGAGTGAGGGACGCAGAGAGAGAGTGAGGGACACAGCGAGAGAGAGTGAGGGACACAGCGAGAGAGAGTGTGGGACACAGCGAGAGAGAGTGAGGGACACAGCAAGAGAGAGTGAGGGACACAGAGAGAGAGTGAGGGACACAGCGAGAGAGAGTGAGGGACACAGCGAGAGAGAGTGAGGGGCACAGCGAGAGAGAGTGAGGGACACAGCGAGAGAGAGTGAGGGACACAGCGAGAGAGAGTGAGGGACACAGCGAGAGAGAGTGAGGGGCACAGCGAGAGAGAGTGAGGGACACAGAGAGAGACAGTGAGGGACACAGCGAGAGAGAGTGAGGGACACAGCGAGAGAGAGTGAGGGACACAGCGAGAGAGAGTGAGGGGCACAGCGAGAGAGAGTGAGGGACACAGCGAGAGAGAGTGAGGGACACAGCGAGAGAGAGTGAGGGACGCAGCGAGAGAGAGTGAGGGACACAGCGAGAGAGAGTGAGGGACACAGCGAGAGAGAGTGAGGGACACAGCGAGAGAGAGTGAGGGGCACAGCGAGAGAGAGAGTGAGGGACACAGCGAGAGAGAGTGAGGGGCACAGCGAGAGAGAGAGTGAGGGAAACAGCGAGAGAGAGTGAGGGACGCAGCGAGAGAGAGTGAGGGGCACAGCGAGAGAGAGTGAGGGACACAGCGAGAGAGAGTGAGGGGCACAGCGAGAGAGAGTGAGGGACGCAGCGAGAGAGTGAGGGACACAGCGAGAGAGAGTGAGGGGCACAGCGAGAGAGAGTGAGGGACGCAGCGAGAGAGAGAGTGAGGGACACAGCGAGAGAGAGTGAGGGACACAGCGAGAGAGAGTGAGGGACGCAGCAAGAGAGAGAGTGAGGGACGCTGCGAGAGAAAGTGAGGGATGCAGCGAGAGAGAGTGAGGGACACAGCGAGAGAGTGTGAGGGACACAGCGAGAGAGAGTGAGGGACACAGCGAGAGAGAGTGTGAGGGACACAGCGAGAGAGAGTGAGGGACACAGCGAGAGAGAGTGAGGGGCACAGCGAGAGAGAGTGAGGGACACAGCGAGAGAGAGTGAGGGACACAGCGAGAGAGAGTGAGGGACACAGCGAGAGAGAGTGAGGGACACAGCGAGAGAGAGTGAGGGGCACAGCGAGAGAGAGTGAGGGACACAGCGAGAGAGAGTGAGGGACACAGCGAGAGAGAGTGAGGGACACAGAGAGAGAGAGTGAGGGACACAGCGAGAGAGAGTGAGGGACACAGCGAGAGAGAGTGAGGGACACAGCGAGAGAGAGTGAGGGACACAGCGAGAGAGAGTGAGGGACACAGCGAGAGAGAGTGAGAGACACAGCGAGAGAGAGTGTGAGGGACACAGCGAGAGAGAGTGAGGGACACAGCGAGAGAGAGTGAGGGACACAGCGAGAGAGAGTGAGGGACACAGCGAGAGAGAGTGAGGGACACAGAGAGAGAGAGTGAGGGACACAGCAAGAGAGAGTGAGGGGCACAGCGAGAGAGAGTGAGGGACACAGCGAGAGAGAGTGAGGGACACAGCGAGAGAGAGTGAGGGACACAGCGAGAGAGAGAGTGAGGGACACAGCGAGAGAGAGAGTGAGGGACACAGCGAGAGAGAGAGTGAGGGACACAGTGAGAGAGAGTGAGGGACGCAGCGAGAGAGAGTGAGGGACACAGCGAGAGAGAGTGAGAGACACAGCGAGAGAGAGTGTGAGGGACTCAGCGAGAGAGAGAGTGAGGGACACAGCGAGAGAGAGTGAGGGACACAGCGAGAGAGAGAGTGAGGGACACAGCGAGAGAGAGTGAGGGACACAGAGAGAGAGACTGAGGGACACAGTGAGAGAGAGTGAGGGACTCAGCGAGAGAGAGTGAGGGACACAGTGAGAGAGACTGAGGGACGCAGAGAGAGAGAGTGAGGGACACAGAGAGAGAGACTGAGGGACACAGTGAGAGAGAGTGAGGGACTCAGCGAGAGAGAGTGAGGGACACAGCGAGAGAGAGTGAGGGACACAGCGAGAGAGAGTGAGGGACACAGCGAGAGAGAGTGAGGGACACAGAGAGAGAGTGAGGGACACAGTGAGTGAGGGACACAGAGAGAGA
Source organism: Scyliorhinus torazame (assembly GCF_047496885.1). Classification (NCBI taxonomy): domain Eukaryota; kingdom Metazoa; phylum Chordata; class Chondrichthyes; order Carcharhiniformes; family Scyliorhinidae; genus Scyliorhinus; species Scyliorhinus torazame. The sequence goes on from NW_027307862.1 coordinate 408,631, forward strand.
ACGAGGGACAGAGAGAGAGCGAGGGACACAGAGAGCGAGGGACACAGTGAGCGAGGGACACAGAGAGAGCCAGGGACACAGAGTGCGCGAGGGACACAGAGAGCGTGAGGGACACAGAGAGCGCGAGGGACACAGAGAGCGAGGGACACAGAGAGTGTGGGACACAGAGAGAGTGAGGGACACAGAGAGAGTGAGGGACACAGAGAGCGCGAGGGACACAGAGAGCGAGGGACACAGAGAGTGTGGGACGCAGAGAGCGCGAGGGACACAGAGAGGGAGGGACACAGAGAGCAAGGGACACAGAGTGAGAGAGGGACACAGAGAGCGAGGGACACAGAGAGCGCGAGGGACACAGAGAGGGAGGGACACAGAGAGCGAGAGACACACGGAGAGTTAGGGACACAGAGAGAGTGAGGGACACAGAGAGCGCGAGGGACACAGAGAGCGAGGGACACAGAGAGTGTGGGACACAGAGAGAGTGAGGGACACAGAGAGAGTGAGGGACACAGAGAGCGCGAGGGACACAGAGAGCGAGGGACACAGAGAGTGTGGGACGCAGAGAGCGCGAGGGACACAGAGAGGGCGGGACACAGAGAGCAAGGGACACAGAGTGAGAGAGGGACACAGAGAGTGAGGGACACAGAGAGCGAGGGACACAGAGAGCGAGGGACACAGAGAGTGTGGGACGCAGAGAGCGCGAGGGACACAGAGAGGGAGGGACACAGAGAGCAAGGGACACAGAGTGAGAGAGGGACACAGAGAGAGAGGGACACAGAGAGTGAGGGACACAGAGAGCGAGGGACACAGAGAGCGCGAGGGACACAGAGAGCGCGAGGGACACAGAGAGCGAGGGTCACAGACAGAGCGAGGGACACATAGAGAGCGAGGTACAAACAGAGAGCGAGGGACACAGAGAGAGAGGAACACAGAGAGCACGAGCGACACAGAGAGCGCGAGGGACACAGAGAGCGAGGGACACAGAGACCGCGAGCGACACAGAGAGCGCGAGCGACACCGAGAGCGCGAGGGACACAGAGAGAGTGAGGGACACAGAGAGTGAGGGACACAGAGAGAGTAGGGGACACAGAGAGAGCGAGGGACACAGAGAGCGAGGGACACAGAGAGAGCGAGGGACACAGAGAGCGAGGACACAGAGAGAGTGTGGGACAAACAGAGAGCGAGGGACACATAGAGAGAGGAACACAGAGAGCGCGAGCGACACCGAGAGCGCGAGGGACACAGAGAGAGTGAGGGACACAGAGAGTGAGGGACACAGAGAGAGTAGGGGACACAGAGAGAGCGAGGGACACAGAGAGCGAGGGACACATAGAGAGCGAGGGACACAGAGAGAGCGAGGAACACACCGAGAGCGAGGGACACAGAGAGAGCGAGGGACACACAGAGAGCGAGGGACACAGAGAGAGCGAGGGACACACAGAGAACGAGGGACACAGAGAGAGCGAGGGACACACAGAGAACGAGGGACACAGAGAGAGCGAGGGACACACAGAGAACGAGGGACACAGAGAGAGCGAGGGGCAGAGAGAGAGCAAGGGACACAGAGAGCGAGGGACACAGAGAGAGTGAGGGACACAGAGAGAGCGAGGGACACAGGGAGCGCGAGGGACACAGAGAGCGCGAGCGACACAGAGAGCACGAGGGACACAGAGAGCGCGAGGGACAGAGAGAGAGTAGGGGACACATAGAGAGCGAGGGACACAGAGAGCGAGGGACACAGAGAGCGAGGACACAGAGAGAGTGAGGGATACAGAGAGTGAGGGACACAGAGAGAGTGTGGGACACGGAGAGCGAGGGACACAGAGAGCGAGGGACACAGAGCGTGAGGGACACTGCGAGCGCGAGGGACACACAGAAAGGGAGTGACATAGGCAGAGCGAGGGACACAAAACCAGGGACACAGGGAGAGCGAGGGACACAGAGTGAGCGAGGGACACAGAGAGAGCGAGGGACAGAGAGAGAGTGAGGGACACAGAGAGCAAGGGACACAGAGTGAGCGAGGGACACAGAGAGAGCGAGGGACACAGAGAGAGTGAGGGACACAGAGTGAGCGAGGGACACAGAGAGAGCGAGGGACACAGAGAGCGAGGGACACAGAGAGAGCCAGGGACACAGAGAGCGCGAGCGACACAGAGAGCGCGAGTGACACAGAAAGCGCGAGGGACACATAGAGCGAGGGACACAGAGAGCGAGGGACACAGAGAGCGCGAGGGACACAGAGAGCGCGAGTGACACAGAAAGCGCGAGGAACACATAGAGCGAGGGACACAGAGAGTGTGGGACACAGAGAGCGAGGGACACAGAGAGCGAGGGACACAGAGAGAGCGAGGGACACAGAGAGTGTGGGACATAGAGAGTGTGGGACACAGAGAGCGAGGGACACAGAGAGCGAGGGACACAGAGAGCCAGGGACACAGAAAGCGCGAGGGACACAGAGAGCGCGAAGGATACAGAGAGAGCGAGGGACACACAGAGAGCGAGGGACACAGAGAGAGCGAGGGGCAGAGAGATAGCGAGGGACACAGAGAGCCTGGGACACAGAGAGAGCGAGGGACACACAGCGAGCGAGGGACACAGAGAGAGCGAGGGGCAGAGAGAGAACGAGGGACACAGAGAGCGCGAGGGACACAGAGAGCGCGAGGGACACAGAGAGCGCGAGGGACACAGAGAGCGAGGGACACAGAGCGATCGAGGGACACAGAGAGAGCGAGGGGCAGAGAGAGAGCGAGGGACACAGAGAGCCAGGGACACAGAGAGAGCGAGGGACACACAGCGAGCGAGGGACACAGAGAGAGCGAGGGGCAGAGAGAGAGCGAGGGACACAGAGAGCGAGCGACACAGAGAGAGCGAGGGACACAGAGAGCGAAGGACACAGAGAGCACGAGTGACACAGAGAGCGCGAGGGACACAGAGAGTGCGAGCGACACAGACACCGGGAGGGACACAGAGACCGCGAGGGACAGAGAGAGAGTGGGGGACACAGAGAGAGCGAGGGTCACAGAGAGCAAGGGACACAGAGAGCGAGGGACACTTAGAGAGTGAAGGATACAGAGAGTGAGGGACACACTGAGAGAGTGTGGGACACAGAGAGCGAGTGACACAGAGAGCGCGAGGGACACAGAGAGCGCGTGGGACACAGAGAGAGGGAGGGACACAGAGAGCGAGGGACACAGAGAGTGTGGGACACAGAGAGAGTGAGGGACACAGAGAGAGTGAGGGACACAGAGAGCGAGGGACAGAGAGAGTGAGGGACACAGAGAGAGTGAGGGGCACAGAGAGAGTGAGGGACACAGAGAGTGTGGAACACAGAGAGCGAGGGACACAGAGAGAGCGAGGGACACAGAGAGAGCGAGGGACACAGAAAGGCAGGGACACAGAGAGCGAGTGTCACACAGAGAGAGTGAGGAACACAGAGAGCGTGGGAAATAGAGAGAGCGAGGGACACAGAGAGCGAGGGACACACAGAGAGAGCGAGGGACACAGAGAGCCAGGGACACAGAGAGAGCGAGGGACACACAGCGAGCGAGGGACACAGAGAGAGCGAGGGGCAGAGAGAGAGCGAGGGACACAGAGAGCGAAGGACACAAAGAGCACGAGTGACACAGAGAGCGCGAGGGACACAGAGAGCGCGAGGGACACAGAGAGCGCGAGCGACACAGACACCGGGAGGGACACAGAGACCGCGAGGGACAGAGAGAGTGTGGGGGACACAGAGAGAGCGAGGGTCAAGAGAGCAAGGGACACAGAGAGCGAGGGACACTTAGAGAGTGAAGGATACAGAGAGTGAGGGACACACTGAGAGAGTGTGGGACACAGAGAGTGAGGGACACAGAGAGAGCGAGGGACACAGAGAGCGCGAGGGACACAGAGAGCGAGGGACACAGAGAGTGTGGGACGCAGAGAGCGCGAGGGACACAGAGAGCGAGGGACACAGAGAGTGTGGGACACAGAGAGCGAGGGACACAGAGTGAGAGAGGGACACAGAGAGTGAGGGACACAGAGAGCGAGGGACACAGAGAACGAGGGACACAGAGAGCGCGAGGGACACAGAGAGCGCGAGGGACACAGAGAGCGAGGGTCACAGACAGAGCGAGGGACACATAGAGAGCGAGGGACAAACAGAGAGCGAGGGACACAGAGAGAGAGGAACACAGAGAGCACGAGCGACACAGAGAGCGCGAGGGACACAGAGAGCGAGGGACACAGAGACCGCGAGCGACACAGAGAGCGCGAGCGACACAGAGAGCGCGAGGGACACAGAGAGAGTAGGGGACACAGAGAGAGCGAGGGACACAGAGAGCGAGGGACACAGAGAGCGAGGACACAGAGAGAGTGAGGGATACAGAGAGTGAGGGACAAAGAGAGAGTGTGGGACAAAAAGAGAGCGAGGGACACATAGAGAGAGGAACACAGAGAGCACGAGCGACACAGAGAGCGCGAGGGACACAGAGAGCGGGGGACACAGAAAGAGCGACGGACACACAGAGAGCGAGGGACACAGAGAGAGCGAGGGACACACAGAGAACGAGGGACACAGAGAGAGCGAGGGGCAGAGAGAGAGCAATGGACACAGAGAGCGAGGGACACAGAGAGAGTGAGGGACACAGAGAGAGCGAGGGACACAGGGAGCGCGAGGGACACAGAGAGCGCGAGCGACACAGAGAGCACGAGGGACACAGAGAGCGCGAGGGACAGAGAGAGAGTAGGGGACACATAGAGAGCGAGGGACACAGAGAGCGAGGGACACAGAGAGCGAGGACACAGAGAGAGTGAGGGATACAGAGAGTGAGGGACACAGAGAGAGTGTGGGACATGGAGAGCGAGGGACACAAAGAGCGAGGGACACAGAGCGTGAGGGACAATGCGAGCGCGAGGGACACTGCGAGCGCGAGGGACACACAGAAAGGGAGTGACATAGGCAGAGCGAGGGACACAAAACCAGGGACACAGGGAGAGCGAGGGACACTGAGTGAGCGAGGGACACAGAGAGAGCGAGGGACACAGAGAGAGTGAGGGACACAGAGAGCGAGGGACACAGAGTGAGCGAGGGACACAGAGAGAGCGAGGGACACAGAGAGCGAGGGACACAGAGAGAGCCAGGGACACAGAGAGCGCGAGTGACACAGAAAGCGCGAGGGACACATAGAGCGAGGGACACAGAGAGTGTGGGACACAGAGAGCGAGGGACACAGAGAGCGCGAGGGACACAGAGAGCGCGAGTGACACAGAAAGCGCGAGGAACACATAGAGCGAGGGTCACAGAGAGTGTGGGACACAGAGAGCGAGGGACACAGAGAGCGAGGGACACAGAGAGAGCGAGGGACACAGAGAGTGTGGGACACAGAGAGTGTGGGACACAGAGAGCGAGGGACACAGAGAGCGAGGGACACAGAGAGCCAGGGACACAGAAAGCGCGAGGGGCACAGAGAGCGCGAAGGATACAGAGAGAGCGAGGGACACACAGAGAGCGAGGGACACAGAGAGAGCGAGGGGCCGAGAGAGAGCGAGGGACACAGAGAGCCTGGGACACAGAGAGAGCGAGGGACACACAGCGAGCGAGGGACACAGAGAGAGCGAGGGGCAGAGAGAGAACGAGGGACACAGAGAGCGCGAGGGACACAGAGAGCGCGAGGGACACAGAGAGCGCGAGGGACACAGAGAGCGAGGGACACAGAGAGCCTGGGACACAGAGAGAGCGAGGGACACAGAGAGTGAGGGACACAGAGAGAGCGAGGGGCAGAGAGAGAGCGAGGGACACAGAGAGCGAGCGACACAGAGAGAGCGAGGGACACAGAGAGCGAAGGACACAGAGAGCACGAGTGACACAGAGAGAGCGAGGGGCAGAGAGAGAGCGAGGGACACAGAGAGCGAGCGACACAGAGAGAGCGAGGGACACAGCGAGAGTGAGGGACACAGAGAGCCAGGGACACAGAGAGAGCGAGGGACACACAGCGAGCGAGGGACACAGAGAGAGCGAGGGGCAGAGAGAGAGCGAGGGACACAGAGAGCGAGCGACACAGAGAGAGCGAGGGACACAGAGAGCGAAGGACACAGAGAGCACGAGTGACATAGAGAGCGCGAGGGACACAGAGAGCGCGAGCGACACAGATACCGGGAGGGACACAGAGACCGCGAGGGACAGAGAGAGAGTGGGGGACACAGAGAGAGCGAGGGTCACAGAGAGCAAGGGACACAGAGAGCGAGGGACACTTAGAGAGTGAAGGATACAGAGAGTGAGGGACACACTGAGAGAGTGTGGGACACAGAGAGCGAGTGACACAGAAAGCGCGAGGGACACAGAGAGCGCGAGGGACACAGAGAGAGGGAGGGACACAGATAGCGAGGGACACAGAGAGCGAGGGACACAGAGAGTGTGGGACACAGAGAGAGTGAGGGACACAGAGAGAGGGAGGGACACAGATAGCGAGGGACACAGAGAGCGAGGGACACAGAGAGAGCGAGGGACACAGACAGAGCCAGGGACATAGAGAGAGCGAGGGACATAGAGAGCGAGGGACACACAGAGAGAGTGAGGGACACAGAGAGTGAGGAACACTGAGAGTGAGGGACACAGAGAGAGCGAGGGACACAGAGAGAGTGAGGGGCACAGAGAGAGTGAGGGACACAGAGAGCGTGGAACACAGAGAGCGAGGGACACAGAGAGAGCGAGGGACACTGAGAGAGCGAGGGACACAGAGAGAGTGAGTGACACAGAGAGAGTGAGGGACACAGAGAGAGTGAGGGACACAGAGAGAGTGAGGGACACAGAGCGAGGGACACAGACAGAGCGAGGGACACAGAGAGAGCGAGGGACACAGAGAGAGCGAGGGACACAGAAAGGCAGGGACACAGAGAGCGAGGGACACAGAGAGCGAGGGTCACACAGAGAGAGTGAGGGACACAGAGAGTGAGGAACACAGAGAGCGAGGGACACACAGAGAGAGCGAGGGACACAGAGAGCCAGGGACACAGAGAGAGCGAGGGACACACAGCGAGCGAGGGACACAGAGAGAGCGAGGGACACAGAGAGAGCGAGGGGCACAGAGAGCGAATGACACAGAGAGCACGAGTGACACAGAGAGCGCGAGGGACACAGAGAGCGCGAGCGACACAGACACCGGGAGGGACACAGAGACCGCGAGGGACAGAGAGAGTGTGGGGGACACAGAGAGAGCGAGGGTCACAGAGAGCAAGGGACACAGAGAGCGAGGGACACTTAGAGAGTGAAGGATACAGAGAGTGAGGGACACACTGAGAGAGTGTGGGACACAGAGAGCACGAGGGACACAGAGAGCGAGGGACACAGAGAGCGAGGGACACAGAGAGAGTGAGGGACACAGAGAGCGAGTGACACAGAGAGCGCGAGGGACACAGAGAGCACGAGGGACACAGAGAGCGAGGGACACAGAGAGCGAGGGACACAGAGAGAGTGAGGGACACAGAGAGCGAGTGACACAGAGAGCGCGAGGGACACAGAGAGAGTGAGGGATACAGAGAGTGAGGGACACACTGAGAGAGTGTGGGACACAGAGAGCGAGTGACACAGAGAGCGCGAGGGACACAGAGAGCGAGGGACACAGAGAGCGAGGGACACAGAGAGCGAGGGACACAGAGAGCGAGGGAAACAGAGAGTGAGGGACACAGAGAGAGCGAATGACACAGAGAGCGAGGGACACAGAGAGCAAGGGACACAGAGAGTGAGGGACACAGAGAGAGTGAGGGACCCAGAGGGAGCGAGGGACCCAGAGAGAGCGAGGGACGCAGAGAGCGCGAGGGACACAGAGAGTGAGGGACACAGAGAGAGTGAGGGGCACAGAGAGTGAGGGACACAGAGAGCGAGGGACACAGTGAGCGAGGGACACACAGAGAGAGCGAGAGACACAGAGAGCGAGGGACACAGAGAGCGAGGGACACACAGAGAGAGCGAGGGACACAGAGAGCGAGGGACACAGAGAGTGTGGGACACAGAGAGAGTGAGGGACACAGAGAGAGGGAGGGACACAGATAGCGAGGGACACAGAGAGCGAGGGACACAGAGAGAGCGAGGGACACAGACAGAGCCAGGGACATAGAGAGAGCGAGGGACATAGAGAGCGAGGGACACACAGAGAGAGTGAGGGACACAGAGAGTGAGGAACACTGAGAGCGAGGGAAACAGAGAGAGCGAGGGACACAGAGAGAGCGAGGGACACAGAGAGAGTGAGGGGCACAGAGAGAGTGAGGGACACAGAGAGCGTGGAACACAGAGAGCGAGGGACACAGAGAGAGCGAGGGACACTGAGAGAGCGAGGGACACAGAGAGAGTGAGTGACACAGAGAGAGTGAGGGACACAGAGAGAGTGAGGGACACAGAGAGAGTGAGGGACACAGAGCGAGGGACACAGACAGAGCGAGGGACACAGAGAGAGCGAGGGACACAGAGAGAGCGAGGGACACAGAAAGGCAGGGACACAGAGAGCGAGGGACACAGAGAGCGAGGGTCACACAGAGAGAGTGAGGGACACAGAGAGTGAGGAACACAGAGAGCGAGGGACACACAGAGAGAGCGAGGGACACAGAGAGCCAGGGACACAGAGAGAGCGAGGGACACACAGCGAGCGAGGGACACAGAGAGAGCGAGGGACACAGAGAGAGCGAGGGGCACAGAGAGCGAATGACACAGAGAGCACGAGTGACACAGAGAGCGCGAGGGACACAGAGAGCGCGAGCGACACAGACACCGGGAGGGACACAGAGACCGCGAGGGACAGAGAGAGTGTGGGGGACACAGAGAGAGCGACGGTCACAGAGAGCAAGGGACACAGAGAGCGAGGGACACTTAGAGAGTGAAGGATACAGAGAGTGAGGGACACACTGAGAGAGTGTGGGACACAGAGAGCACGAGGGACACAGAGAGCGAGGGACACAGAGAGCGAGGGACACAGAGAGAGTGAGGGACACAGAGAGCGAGTGACACAGAGAGCGCGAGGGACACAGAGAGCACGAGGGACACAGAGAGCGAGGGACACAGAGAGCGAGGGACACAGAGAGAGTGAGGGACACAGAGAGCGAGTGACACAGAGAGCGCGAGGGACACAGAGAGAGTGAGGGATACAGAGAGTGAGGGACACACTGAGAGAGTGTGGGACACAGAGAGCGAGTGACACAGAGAGCGCGAGGGACACAGAGAGCGAGGGACACACAGAGAGAGTGTGGGACACAGAGAGTGTGGAACACAGAGAGCGAGGGACACAGAGAGCGAGGGACACAGAGAGCGAGGGAAACAGAGAGTGAGGGACACAGAGAGAGCGAATGACACAGAGAGCGAGGGACACAGAGAGCAAGGGACACAGAGAGTGAGGGACACAGAGAGAGTGAGGGACCCAGAGGGAGCGAGGGACCCAGAGAGAAGGAGGGACGCAGAGAGCGCGAGGGACACAGAGAGTGAGGGACACAGAGAGAGTGAGGGGCACAGAGAGTGAGGGACACAGACAGCGAGGGACACAGTGAGCGAGGGACACACAGAGAGAGCGAGAGACACAGAGCGAGGGACACAGAGAGCGAGGGACACACAGAGAGAGCGAGGGACACAGAGAGCGAGGAACACACAGAGAGAGCGAGAGACACAGAGAGCGAGGGACACAGAGAGCGAGGGACACACAGAGAGAGCGAGGGACACAGAGAGCGAGGAACACACAGAGAGAGCGAGGGACACAGAGAGCGAGGGACACACAGAGAGAGCGAGGGACACAGAGAGCGAGGGACACACAGAGAGAGTGTGGGACACAGAGAGAGTGAGAGACACAGAGAGACTGAGCGACACAAGGAGAGCGAGGAACACAGAGAGAGCGAATGACACAGAGAGCGAGGGACACAGAGAGCGAGGGACACAGAGAGAGAGCGAGGGACACAGAGAGTGAGGGACACAGAGAGAGCGAGGGACACAGAGAGCAAGGGACACAGAGAGTGAGGGACACAGAGAGAGTGAGGGACCCAGAGAGCGAGGGACGCAGAGAGAGCGAGGGACACAGAGAGCAAGGGACACAGAGAGTGAGGGACACAGAGAGTGAGGGACCCAGAGGGAGCGAGGGACCCAGAGAGAGCGAGGGACACAGAGAGTGAGGGACACAGAGAGAGTGAGGGACACAGAGAGCGAGGGACACAGAGAGCAAGGGACACAGAGCGCGAGGGACACAGAGAGTGAGGGACACAGAGAGAGTGAGGGACCCAGAGGGAGCGAGGGACCCAGAGAGAGCGAGGGACGCAGAGAGCGCGAGGGACACAGAGAGTGAGGGACACAGAGAGAGTGAGGGGCACAGAGAGTGAGGGACACAGAGAGCGAGGGACACACAGAGAGAGCGAGAGACACAGAGAATGAGGGACACAGAGAGAGTGAGGGACACAGAGAGCGAGGGTCACAGAGAGCAAGGGACACAGAGAGTGAGGGACACTTAGAGAGTGAAGGATACAGAGAGTGAGGGACACAGAGAGAGCGAGGGACACACTGAGAGAGTGTGGGACACAGAGAGCGAGTGACACAGAGAGCGCAAGGGACACAGAGAGTGCGAGGGACACAGAGAGCGAGGGACACAGAGAGAGAGCGAGGGGCACAGAGAGCGCGAGGGACACAGAGAGCGAGGGACACACAGAGAGAGCGAGGAACACAGAGAGCGCGAGGGACACAGAGAGCGAGGGACACAGAGAGCGAGGGACACAGAGAGCGAGGGACACAGAGAGCGAGCGACACAGAGAGCGAGCGACACAGAGAGCGAGGGACACACAGAGAGAGCGAGGGACACAGACAGAGCAAGGGACACAGAGAGAGTGAGGGACACAGAATGTGAGGAACACAGAGAGCGAGGGAAACAGAGAGAGCGAGGGACACACAGAGAGAGTGAGGGACACAGAGAGTGTGGAACACAGAGAGCGAGGGACACAGAGAGAGCGAGGGACACAGAGAGAGTGAGGGACAGAGAGAGAGTGTGGGACACAGAGCGAGGGTCACAGACATAGCGAGGGACACAGACAGAGCGAGGGACACAGTGAGAGCGAGGGACACACAGAAAGGGAGGGACACAGAGAGAGTGAGGGACACAGAGAGCGCGTGTGACACAGAGAGAGCGAGGACACAGAGAGCGAGGGACACAGAGAGCGAGGGACACACAGAGATAGCGAGGGACACAGAGAGTGAGGGACACACAGAGAGAGTGTGGGACACAGAGAGAGTGAATGACACAGAGAGAGAGTGTGGGACACAGAGAGTGAGGGACACACAGACAGAGCCATGGACACAGAGAGAGCGAGGGACACAGAGAGCGAGGGACACACAGAGAGAGCGAGGGACACAGAGAGCGAGGGACACACAGAGAGAGTGTGGGACACAGAGAGTGAGGGACACACAGACAGAGCCATGGACACAGAGAGAGCGAGGGACACAGAGAGCGAGGGACACACAGAGAGAGCGAGGGACACAGAGAGCGAGGGACACACAGAGAGATTGAGAGACACAGAGAGAGTGAGGGACACAGAAAGCGATGGACACAGAGAGCGAGGGACACAGAGAGTGAGGGACACAGATAGAGTGAGGGACCCAGAGGGAGCGAGGGACCCACAGAGAGCGAGGGACGCAGAGAGTGCGAGGGACACAGAGAGTGAGGGACACAGAGAGAGTGAGGGGCAGAGAGAGTGAGGGACACAGAGAGCGAGGGACCCACAGAGAGAGCGAGAGACACAGAGAGTGAGGGACACAGAGAGCGAGGGACACAGAGAGCGAGGGACACAGAAAGAGTCAGGGACACAGAGAGTGAGGGCCACAGAGAGAGTGAGGGACAGAGAGTGAGTGAGGGACACAGAGAGAGTGAGGGTCACAGAGAGTGAGGGACACAGAGAGAGTGAGGGACACCGAGAGTGAGCGACACAGGGAGAGCGAGGGACACAGAGAGATGGAGGGACACAGAGAGAGCGAGGGACACATAGAGCGAGGGGCACAGAGAGAGCAAGGGACACAGAGAGAGTGAGGGACACGGAGAGTGAGCGACAAAGGGAGAGCGAGGGACACAGAGAGTGTGGGACACAGAGAGCGAGGGACACAGAGTGTGAGGGACACAGAGAGTGAGGGACACAGAGAGTGTGGGACACAGAGAGTGTGGGACACAGAGAGCGAGGGACACAGAGAGCGAGTAGCACAGAGCATGAGGGACACAAAGAGTGAGGGACACAGAGAGCGAGGGACACAAAGGGCAAGGGACACAGAGAGTGTCGGTCACAGAGAGTGTGGGACACAGAGAGCGAGGGACACAGAGAGAGCGAAGGACACAGAGAGTGCGAGGGACACAGAGAGTGAGGGACACAGAGAGCGAGGGACACAGAGAGAGCGAGCGACACACAGAGAGCGAGGGACCCAGAGAGTGAGGGACACACAGAGAGCGAAGGACACAGAGAGTGCGAGGGACACAGAGAGTGAGGGACACAGAGAGCGAGGGACACAGAAAGCGCGAGGGACACAGAGAGCGAGGGACACAGAGAGAGCGAGGGACACATAGAGAGCGAGGGACACAGAGAGAGCGAGGGGCAGAGAGAGAGCAAGGGACACAGAGAGCCAGGGACACAGAGAGAGCGAGAGACACACAGCGAGCGAGGGACACAGAGAGAGCGAGGGGCAGAGAGAGAGCGAGGGACACAGAGAGCGATAGACACAGAGAGCGAAGGACACAGAGAGCACGAGTGACACAGAGAGCGCGAGGGACACAGAGAGTGCGAGCGACACAGACACCGGGAGGGACACAGAGGCCGCGAGGGACAGAGAGAGAGTGGGCGACACAGAGACAGCGAGGGTCACAGAGAGCAAGGGACACAGAGAGCGAGGGACACTTAGAGAGTGAAGGATACAGAGAGTGAGGGACACACTGAGAGAGTGTGTGACACAGAGAGCGAGTGACACAGAAAGCGCGAGGGACACAGAGAGCGAGTGACACAGAGAGCAAGGGACACAGAGAGCGAGGGACACAGAGAGCGAGGGACACAGAGAGCGAGGGACACAGAGAGCGAAGGACACAGAGAGAGCGAGGGACACAGAGAGTGAGGGACACAGACACCGGGAGGGACACAGAGAGCGCGAGGGACAGAGAGAGAGTGGGGGACACACAGAGAGCGAGGGTCACAGAGAGCAAGGGACACAGAGAGCGAGGGACACTTAGAGAGTGAAGGATACAGAGAGTGAGGGACACACTGAGAGAGTGTGGGACACAGAGAGCGAGTGACACAGAGAGCGAGGGACACAGAGAGCGCTAGGGACACAGAGAGCGCGAGGGGCACAGAGAGCGCGAGGGACACAGAGAGCGCGAGGGACACAGAGAGCGCGAGGGACACAGAGAGCGCGAGGGACACAGAGAGCGCGAGGGGCACAGAGAGCGCGAGGGACACAGAGAGCGCTAGGGACACAGAGAGCGCGAGGGGCACAGAGAGCGCGAGGGACACAGAGAGCGCGAGGGACACAGAGAGCGCGAGGGACACAGAGAGCGAGGGACACAGAGAGTGTGGAACACAGAGAGAGTGAGGGACACAGAGAGAGCGAGGGACACAGAGAGAGCGAGGGACACAGAGAACGAGGGACACTGAGAGCGAGGGACACACAGAGAGAGCGAGGGACACAGACAGAGCAAGGGACACAGAGAGAGCGAGGGACATAGAGAGCGAGGGACGCACAGAGAGAACGAGGGACACAGAGAGCGAGGGACACAGAGAGCGAGGGAAACACAGAGAGAGTGAGAGACACAGAGAGTGAGGAACACAGAGAGTGTGGAACACAGAGAGAGTGGGACACAGAGAGCGAGGGACACACAGAGAGAGTGAGGGACACAGAGAGAGCGAGGGACACAGAGAGAGCGAGGGACACAGAGAGTGAGGGACACAGAGAGCGAGGGACACACAGAGAGAGCGAGGGACACAGAGAGCGAGGGACACAGAGAGAGCAAGGGACACAGAGAGAGCGAGGGACATAGAGAGCAGGGACGCACAGAGAGAACGAGGGACACAGAGAGCGAGGGACACAGAGAGCGAGGGAAACACAGAGAGAGTGAGGGACACAGAGAGTGAGGAACACAGAGAGCGAGGGAAACACAGAGAGAGTGAGGGACACAGAGAGTGAGGGACACAGAGAGCGAGGGACACACAGAGAGAGTGAGTGACACAGAGTGTGTGGAACACAGAGAGCTAGGGACACAGAGAGAGCGAGGGACACAGAGAGAGTGAGGGACACAGAGAGAGTGAGGGACACAGAGCGAGGGACACAGACAGAGCGAGGGACACAGACAGAGCGAGGGACACAGAGAGAGCGAGGAACACACAGAAAGGGAGGGACACAGGGAGAGTGAGGGACACAGAGAGCGCGAGTGACACAGAGAGAGCGAGGACACAGAGAGCGAGGGAAACAGAGAGCGAGGGACACACAGACATAGCGAGGGACACAGAGAGTGAGGGACACACAGAGAGAGTGTGGGACACAGAGAGAGTGAGTGACACAGAGAGAGAGTGAGGGACACACAGACAGAGCCAGGGACACAGAGAGAGCGAGGGACACACAGAGAGAGCGAGGGACACAGAGAGCGAGGGACACACAGAGAGAGTGTGGGACACAGAGAGAGTGAGAGACACAGAGAGAGTGAGGGACACACAGAGAGCGAGGAACACAGAGAGAGCGATTGACACAGAGAGCGAGGGACACAGAGAGCGAGGGACACAGAGAGTGAGGGACACAGAGAGAGTGAGGGACCCAGAGGGAGCGAGGGACCCAGAGAGAGCGAGGGACGCAGAGAGCGCGAGGGACACAGAGAGTGAGGGACACAGAGAGAGTGAGGGGCACAGAGAGTGAGGGACACAGAGAGCGAGGGACACACAGAGAGAGCGAGAGACACAGAGAGTGAGGGACACAGAGAGAGTGAGGGACACAGAGAGCGAGGGACATAGAGAGCGAGGGACACAGAAAGAGTCAGGGACACAGAGAGTGAGGGCCATAGAGAGAGTGAGGGACACAGAGTGAGTGAGGGACACAGAGAGAGTGAGGGTCACAGAGAGTGAGGGGCACAGAGAGAGTGAGGGACACAGAGAGTGAGGAACACAGAGAGTGAGGGACACAGAGAGAGTGAGGGACACCGAGAGTGAGCGACACAGGGAGAGCGAGCGGCACAGAGAGAGGGAGGGACACAGAGAGAGCAAGGGACACAGAGAGCGAGGGACACAGAGAGAGCAAGGGACACAGAAAGAGTGAGGGACACCGAGAGTGAGCGACACAGGGAGAGCGAGGGACACAGAGAGAGCGAGGGACACACAGAGCGAGGGACACTGAGAGTCTGGGACACAGAGAGCGAGGGACACAGAGAGCGAGTAGCACAGAGCATGAGGGACACAAAGAGTGAGGGACACAGAGAGCGAGGGACACAAAGGGCAAGGGACACAGAGAGCGAGGGACACAGAGAGCGAGGGACACAGAGAGCGAGGGACACAGAGAGAGCGAAGGACACAGAGAGTGCGAGGGACACAGAGAGTGAGGGGCACAGAGAGCGAGGGACACAGAGAGAGCGAGGGACACACAGAGAGCGAGGGACACTGAGAGAGCGAGGGACACACAGAGAGCGAGGGACACAGAGAGAGCGAGGGGCAGAGAGAGAGCGAGGGACACAGAGAGCCAGGGGCACAGAGAGAGCGAGGGACACACAGCGAGCGAGGGACACAGAGAGAGCGAGGGGCAGAGAGAGAGCGAGGGACACAGAGAGCGAGGGACACAGAGAGCAAAGGACACAGAGAGCACGAGTGACACAGAGAGCGCGAGGGACACAGAGAGCGCGAGCGACACAGACACCGGGAGGGACACAGAGACCGCGAGGGACAGAGAGAGAGTGGGGGACACAGAGAGAGCGAGGGTCACAGAGAGCAAGGGACACAGAGAGCGAGGGACACTTATTGAGTGAAGGATACAGAGAGTGAGGGACACACTGAGAGAGTGTGGGACACAGAGAGCGAGTGACACAGAGAGCAAGGGACACAGAGAGCGAGGGACACTTAGAGAGTGAAGGATACAGAGAGTGAGGGACACACTGAGAGAGTGTGGGACACAGAGAGAGCGAGGACACAGAGAGCGAGAGACACAGAGAGCGAGGGACACACAGAGATAGCGAGGGACACAGAGAGTGAGGGACACACAGAGAGAGTGTGGGACACAGAGAGAGTGAGTGACACAGAGAGAGAGTGAGGGACACACAGACAGAGCCAGGGACACAGAGAGAGCGAGGGACACACAGAGAGAGTGTGGGACACAGAGAGAGTGAGAGACACAGAGAGAGTGAGGGACACACAGAGAGCGAGGAACACAGAGAGAGCGAATGACACAGAGAGCGAGGGACACAGAGAGCGAGGGACACAGAGAGTGAGGGACACAGAGAGAGTGAGGGACCCAGAGGGAGCGAGGGACCCAGAGAGAGCGAGGGACGCAGAGAGCGCGAGGGACACAGAGAGTGAGGGACACAGAGAGAGTGAGGGGCACAGAGAGTGAGGGACACAGAGAGCGAGGGACACACAGAGAGAGCGAGAGACACAGAGAGTGAGGGACACAGAGAGAGTGAGGGACACAGAGAGCGAGGGACATAGAGAGCGAGGGACACAGAAAGAGTCAGGGACACAGAGAGTGAGGGCCATAGAGAGAGTGAGGGACACAGAGTGAGTCAGGGACACAGAGAGAGTGAGGGTCACAGAGGGTGAGGGGCACAGAGAGAGTGAGGGACACAGAGAGTGAGGAACACAGAGATCGAGGGACACAGAGAGAGCAAGGGACACAGAAAGAGTGAGGGACACCGAGAGTGAGCGACACAGGGAGAGCGAGGGACACAGAGAGAGCGAGGGACACAGAGAGCGAGGGACACAGAGAGAGCAAGGGACACAGAAAGAGTGAGGGACACCGAGAGTGAGCGACACAGGGAGAGCGAGGGACACAGAGAGAGCGAGGGACACACAGAGCGAGGGACACAGAGAGTGTGGGACACAGAGAGCGAGGGACACAGAGAGCGAGTAGCACAGAGCATGAGGGACACAAAGAGTGAGGGACACAGAGAGCGAGGGACACAAAGGGCAAGGGACACAGAGAGTGTGGGACACAGAGAGCGAGGGACACAGAGAGCGAGGGACACAGAGAGAGCGAAGGACACAGAGAGTGCGAGGGACACAGAGAGTGAGGGGCACAGAGAGCGAGGGCCACAGAGAGAGCGAGGGACACACAGAGAGCGAGGGACACAGAGAGAGCGAGGGACACACAGAGAGCGAGGGACACAGAGAGAGCGAGGGGCAGAGAGAGAGCGAGGGACACAGAGAGCCAGGGGCACAGAGAGAGCGAGGGACACACAGCGAGCGAGGGACACAGAGAGAGCGAGGGGCAGAGAGAGAGCGAGGGACACAGGGAGCGAGAGACACAGAGAGAGTTGTGGTGTTGGGTGTTCTGACACACAGATGAGCCAACACAGTTGCATATGGTACAACACTTGTTTATTTAAACTCACTATTTACAACTTGGTCTTTGCACTCTGCACGTGGGGGGCTCCCTGCTTGTGGTGTTTCAACAGCTCTTTCATGCTTCCTTCTCCCCAGACCTACTGACCTCCAGGTGTCGTGCTCGTGCTTTTTATGTGGTTGGTGTTCTTGTCTGTGATTGGTTGTGGTGTTGTGTACTCTGATTTGCCTGTTAGTGTGTCCATCATGATGTGTGTGTTTGAATATCATGACATCCCCCCTTTTTACAAAGATATGTGCCTACGTGGTAATAAATATGATCGTGACGTGAGTGCATCTAAGAGTGTGTGTGTGTCGTGTGCAGCATGTGTCTATGACGGAACTATGTACATGGGGCGATGTCGAGTGCGTCACATGAATCCAGTTGTACCATAACATAACAGAAATGCGAACGAGAGAAGAAGAAAAAAAAATTTTGAACAGTTGTCCAGTCAGACGACATCTGGAACGATAAACAACAACAGGTTATCATGTAAAATTGTCCAACTTATTAAACATATGAACTGTATTATAAGTCCATTCTAATGGGTTTGCGACGAATTCGGGTTGACCGCCTTAAGGGTGGATCAAGAACCACCGGCTGCTGTGCAGGCATGGCCATGGGTGGCGATGGAAAGGGCGTGATGTGCGGCAGCTCCACAAAGTCATCCTCGGAAGCCTGTTGAGGATCTGGCGTGTTGTGTGGCTGTGAACGTGGAAGTCGGCGAAGGGCGCGCCGATTGCGGCGACGCACGGAACCATCCGGCATGCGAACCAGGAACGAGCGGGGAGCCACTTGTCGGAGGACTTCGGCCGGTGCTGACCAGCCACCATACGGTTGATGGACGCGTACTTTGTCTCCGGAGGACAGGGGGGGCAGGTCCGTCGCTCGTGTGTCGTACCGACCTTTCTGGCGATCACGCTGCAGTTGCATGTCCCGAAGAACCGCCTCATGGTCTGTTGTCGGTGCCAGGACGGAAGGTACCGTCGTCCTGAGGGAGCGACCCATTAGTAGCTGCGCTGGCGAGAGGCCCGTGGATAACGGGGCCGATCGATAGGCCAGCAAGGCAAGGTTAAAGTCCGATCCGGCATCAGCCGCCTTGCACAGGAGCCGCTTTGCGATGTGGACACCCTTTTCAGCCTTCCCGTTCGATTGTGGATGCAGAGGGCTGGATGTCACATGAGTGAAACCATATGCTGCGGCAAAGGACGACCATTCACGGCTGGCAAAACAAGGTCCATTGTCTGACATGACAGTCCTTGGAATGCCATGGCGAGCAAACGTTTCCTTGCAGGCCCCAATGACTGCGGACGACGTCAGATCATGGAGAGGCATGACTTCCGGGTAGTTTGAGAAGTAGTCTATAATAACAATGTAATCTCTGCCGAGCGCGTGAAATAGGTCAACACCCACCTTCGCCCAGGGGGACGTCACCATCTCGTGTGGTAGAAGTGTTTCCGGAGGTTGCGCCGGCTGAAACCTCTGACAGGTTGTGCAGTTGAGCACCATGTTGGCTATGTCTTCATTAATACCCGGCCAATATACCGCCGCCCGGGCCCTTCGTCTGCATTTTTCGACACCCAAGTGGCCTTCGTGTAGTTGACGAAGAATCATCTGGCGCACACTGTGTGGAATGACGATCCTATGCGATTTCATAAGGACCCCGTCTATATTGGTGAGATCATCTCGCACATTGTAAAACTGGGGGCACTGCCCTTTTAGCCACCCTTCCGTCATGTGGCGCATCACTCGCTGCAGCAGAGGGTCAGTCGCCGTCTCTGCGCGTATGTGGGCCAGACAAGGATCATCAGCTGGCATATTTGCTGCTGTCAGAGTCACGTGTGCCTCAATTTGACGCACGAACCCCTCCGCATCTGGTGGTGTGCTCACTGCTCGGGAAAGAGTGTCCGCCACTATGAGTTCCTTCCCCGGAGTGTAGATCAGTTCAAAATCGTACCTCCTGAGTTTGAGTAAGATGCGCTGGAGGCGAGGAGTCATGTCGTTCAGGTCTTTGTTAATGATGTTGACCAGGGGGCGGTGGTCAGTTTCGACCGTGAATCGTGGCAGGCCATACACATAGTCGTGGAACTTGTCCAGTCCAGTTAACAAGCCCAGGCATTCTTTTTCGATTTGCGCGTAGCGCTGTTCGGTAGGGGTCATGGCTCGTGAGGCATACGCAACCGGGGCCCATGATGACGTGCTGTCTTTTTGCAGGAGTACCGCTCCAATACCAGATTGGCTGGCGTCTGTTGAGATCTTTGTAGGGCGAGTCGCGTCAAAGAAGGCCAGCACTGGTGCCGTGACCAGTTTGTGCTTGAGCTCCTCCCATTCCTGCTGATGCGACTGGTGCCAGTTGAATTCCGTCGATTTTTTTACGAGATGGCGCATGTTTGTTGTATGAGAAGCCAGGTTGGGAATGAACTTCCCAAGGAAGTTGACCATGCCCAGGAATCTTAAGACAGCCTTCTTGTCAGCCGGTCGTGGCATGGCTGTGATGGCGCTAACCTTGTCTGCATCGGGACGGACCCCGGACCTTGAGATGTGGTCCCCGAGGAATTTCAGCTCCGTCTGGCCGAAAGCACACTTCGCACGGTTGAGACGCAGGCCATTTTGCCGTATGCGGGTGAAGACACGTCGAAGACGATGCATGTGTTCCTGCGGAGTGGTGGACCAAATGATGATATCGTCCACATATACACGTACCCCTTCGATGCCTTCCATCATCTGCTCCATAATGCGGTGGAATACTTCAGATGCCGAAATGATGCCGAATGGCATCCGGTTGTAGCAGAATCTGCCAAAAGGGGTGTTGAATGTGCATAGTCTTCGGCTGGCCGGGTCCAGTTGGATCTGCCAGAATCCTTTGGACGCATCCAATTTAGTGAATATGTTGGCTCGCGCCATCTCGCTGGTGAGGTCTTCTCGTTTTGGGATGGGATAGTGTTCCCGCATGATGTTGTTGTTCAGATCTTTTGGATCTATACATATACGGAGCTCGCCAGAGGGCTTCTTTACACAGACCATGGAGCTGACCCATGGCGTGGGCTCCGTGACCTTGGATAGGACCCCTTGGTCCTGAAGAATCTGCAGTTGTGCCTTGAGGCGGTCTTTGAGAGGCGCAGGAACCCTGCGAGGTGCGTGAACGACAGGGATGACGTCCGGTCTGAGTCGAATCTTGTACGTGTGTGGCAATGTCCCCATGCCTTCAAAAACCTCCTGGTTGTGAGCGAGGAGGGAATGGAGATTCGCGTGGAACTCAGCATCCGGGAAGTCGGATATCTCATCTGGAGAGAGAGACATGATGCGCTGTACCAGGTGAAGGACCTTACACGCTTGTGCGCCCAGTAACGAGTCCTTTGATGAGCCCACAACTTCGAAGGGGAGTGTGGCCGTGTACCTCTTGTGAGTCACCTGTAGCTGGCAAGATCCTACGGACGGGATAACGTTCCCGTTATAGTCAACCATCTTAAGCCGGGATGGTGTGATGAGTGGTTTGACCTTCATGGCCTGGACTGCAGAGTAAGCAATCAGGTTGGCGGATGCGCCGGTGTCCAGACGGAAGGCGACGCGCGATCGGTTGACCGTCAGGGTGGCACACCACTCATCGTCTGGATTGATGGCATTGACCTTGTTGACATCAATGACGGCAACTCTGAAGTCATCCTGGTCATCTGCATCACTTAACTGGAAGTCTTGATGCGTGGGCTGGACGGTCCTGACTCGTGTGCGAGGTTGTCGAGGATGCGCCGGATCCATGGGTTGAGCCGCACGACAGCGGGCTGCGTAGTGGCCTATCATGGCACATCTGTTGCACTGTTGGTATTTTGCAGGACATTGCCCTTTTAAGTGTAGACCTCCACACTTGCTGCACGTCATGACGTCACGGCGTTCGTTGCGCCACTGCGCATGCGCAGTGCGATCTTGCGGTGGGCGCGCCTGCGCAGTGCGTCCCTCGTTGTGGCCGTTATTTTTGGCGCGCACCTGCGCGGGAGACCGCGAAAAGCGCGGGAAGCGGCCGCTGTCGTCCGGGCCGTGGGGCGGGAAGAAATCGACGGCCTGGATGCGTTCAACGTCGTGGGCGGCCTGGCTTGCCGATTCGACGGCTGGGGACCCCCTCCGTGCCAACTCGGACGCCTGAAATCGGGCAAAACGGCAGGTCGCATTTTCATGGAGGACACAGGCTTCCACAGCAGACGCTAAGGTGAGGCTCTTTATTTTAAGAAGCTGCTGGCGTAGGCCACTGGAGGCAACGCCAAAAACAATCTGGTCCCTGGTCATGGACTCTGTGGTGGTGCCGTAACCGCAGGACTGCGCTAGAATCCGGAGGTGCGTCAAAAAGGGTTGAAAAAGCTCCTCCTTACCTTGCAGGCGTTGCTGAAAGATGTATCTTTCGAAAGTTTCGTTTACTTCAGTTTGAAAGTGCTGGTCCATTTTGAGGATGACCGTGTCATATTTGGCCTGGTTTTCGCCTTCCTCGAACACCAGTGAATTAAAGACATCATTTGGGTGGGGGCCGGCGTAGAAGAGGAGCATTGCAATCTTCGAATCATCCGAGACATTCTGTTTTTCGGTGGCACGGATGTACAGGTCAAATCGCTGCCTGTAGAGCTTCCAGTTGGTGCCTAGGTTCCCCGTGACTTGCATCGGCTGCGGTTTGCCGGTGTGGTCCATGTCCAGAATGGCAGGTTGGTAGGCAGGTATCGATCCACTCCTGTACCATGTGGTGTTGGGTGTTCTAACACACAGAAGAGCCAACACAGTTGCATATGGTACAACACTTGTTTATTTAAACTCACTATTTACAACTTGGTCTTTGCACTCTGCACGTGGGGGGCTCCCTGCTTGTGGTGTTTCAACAGCTCTTTCATGCTTCCTTCTCCCCAGACCTACTGACCTCCAGGTGTCGTGCTCGTGCTTTTTATGTGGTTGGTGTTCTTGTCTGTGATTGGTTGTGGTGTTGTGTACTCTGATTTGCCTGTTAGTGTGTCCATCATGATGTGTGTGTTTGAATATCATGACAAGAGTGAGGGACACAGCGAGAGCGAGGGACACAGAGAGCGCGAGGGGCAGAGAGAGAGCGAGGGACACAGAGAGAGCGAGGGACACAGAGAGAGCGAGGGACACAGAGAGTGTGGGACACAGAGAGCGAGGGACACAGAGAGCGAGGGACACAGAGAGCGAGTGACACAGAGAGCGAGGGGTACAGAGAGCGAGCGACACAGGGAGAGCGAGGGACACAGAGAGAGCGAAGGACACAGAGAGCACGAGTGACACAGAGAGCGCGAGGGACACAGAGAGCGCGAGGGACACAGAGAGCGCGAGGGACACAGAGAGTGCGAGCGACACAGACACCGGGAGGGACACAGAGACCGCGAGGGACAGAGAGAGAGTGGGGGACACAGAGAGCGAGGGACACAGAGTGAGTGAGGGACACAGAGAGAGCCAGGGACACAGAGAGCGAGGGACACAGAGAGCGAGTGACACAGAGAGCAAGGGACACAGAGAGCGAGGGACACAGAGAGCGCGAGGGACACAGAGAGCGAGTGACACAGAGAGCGCGAGGGACACAGAGAGCGAGGGACACAGAGAGCGAGTGACACAGAGAGCAAGGGACACAGAGAGTGAGGGACACAGAGAGCGAGGGACACAGAGAGCGAGGGACACAGAGAGAGCAAGGGACACAGAGAGTGAGGGACACAGAGAGCGAGTGACACAGAGAGCGCGAGGGGCACAGAGAGCGAGGGACAGAGAGAGAGTGTGGAACACAGAGAGAGTGAGGGACACAGAGAGAGCGAGGGACACAGAGAGAGTGAGGGACACAGAGAGAGTGAGGGACACTGAGAGCGAGGGACGCACAGAGAGAACGAGGGACACAGAGAGCGAGGGACACAGAGAGAGCGAGGGACACAGAGAGAGCGAGGGACACAGCGAGAGCGAGGGACACAAAGAGAGTGAGGGACACAGGGAGAGCGAGGGACACAGAGAGAGTGAGGGACACAGAGAGAGCGAGGGACACAGAGAGAGCGAGGGGCACATGGAGGGAGAGGGACACAGGGAGAGCGATGGACACAGAGAGAGCGAGGGACACAGAGAGAGCGAAGGACACAGCGAGGGCCACAGCGAGAGCGAGGGACACAGAGAGAGCGATGGACACATGGAGCGAGAGGGACACAGAGAGAGCGAGGGACACAGAGAGAGCGAGGGACACATGGAGGGAGAGGGACACAGAGAGAGCGATGGACACAGAGAGAGTGAGGGACACAGAGAGAGCGAGGGACACAGCGAGGGCCACAGCGAGAGCGAGGGACACAGAGAGAGCGATGGACACATGGAGCGAGAGGGACACAGAGAGAGCGAGGGACACAGAGAGAGCGAGGGACACATGGAGGGAGAGGGACACAGAGAGAGCGATGGACACAGAGAGAGCGAGGGACACAGAGAGCAAGGGACAGAGAGCAAGGGACACAGCGAGAGCGAGGGACACAGAGAGCAAGGGACAGAGAGCAAGGGACACAGCGAGAACGAGGGACAAAGAAAGAGAGCGAGAGACACAGCGAGAGCGAGGGACACAGCGAGAGCGAGGGACACAGCTAGAGCGAGGGACACAGAGAGAGCGAGGGACACAGCGAGAGCGAGGGACACAGCTAGAGCGAGGGACACAGAGAGAGCGAGGGACACAGCGAGAGCGAGGGACACAGCTAGAGCGAGGGACACAGAGAGAGCGAGGCACACATGGAGGAAGAGGGAAAGAGAGAGAGCGATGGACACAGAGAGAGCGAGGGACACAGAGAGAGCGAGGGACACATGGAGGAAGAGGGACAGAGAGAGAGCGATGGACACAGAGAGAGCGAGGGACACAGAGAGAGCGATGGACACAGAGAGAGCGAGGGACACAGAGAGAGCGAGGGACACATGGAGGAAGAGGGACAGAGAGAGAGCGATGGACACAGAGAGAGCGAGGGACACAGAGAGAGCGAGGGACACATGGAGGAAGAGGGACACAGAGAGAGCGAGGGACACAGAGAGAGCGAGGGACACAGAGAGCGAGGGACACAGAGAGTGGGGGACACAGAGAGAGCGAGGGACACAGAGAGAGCGAGGGACACAGAGAGTGAGGGACACAGGGAGCAATGGACACAACGAGAGAGAGAGAGGGACACAACGAGAGAGGGGGACACAGAGAGAGCAAGGGACACAGAGATCAAGGGACACAGAGAGCAAGGGACACAGCGAGAGAGAGAGGGACACAACGAGAGAGAGGGGGACACAGCGAGAGGGACGGGTACACGGCGAGAGAGTGAGGGACACAGCGAGAGAGAGAGGGACACAGCGAGTGAGAGAGGACCACAGCGAGAGAGAGAGGGGCACAGCGAGAGAGAGAGGAGCACACCGAGTGAGGGAGGGACACAGCGAGAGAGAGAGGGATACAGCGAGTGAGAGAGGACCGCAGCGAGAGAGAGAGGGGCACAGCGAGAGAGAGAGGAGCACACCGAGTGAGGGAGGGACACAGCGAGAGAGAGAGGGATACAGCGAGTGAGAGAGGACCGCAGCGAGAGAGAGAGGGGCACAGCGAGAGAGAGAGGAGCACACCGAGTGAGGGAGGGACACAGCGAGAGAGAGAGGGACAGCACGGTAGCCTTGTGGATAGCACAATTGTTTCACAGCTCCAGGATCACAGGTTCGATTCCGGCTTGGGTCACTCTCTGTGCGGAGTGAGGGACACAGAGAGCGAGGGACACAGAGAGTGTGGGACACAGTGAGAGTGAGGGACACAGAGAGAGCGAGGGACACAGAGAGAGCGAGGGACACAGAGAGCGAGGGACACACAGAGAGAGCGAGGGACACAGACAGAGCCAGGGACACAGAGAGTGTGGGACACAGAGAGCGAGGGACACAGAGAGCGAATAGCACAGAGCATGAGGGGCACAAAGAGTGAGGGACACAGAGAGCGAGGGACACACGGAGAGAGCGAGGGACACAGAGAGTGTGGGACACAGAGAGAGTGAGGGACACAGAGAGCGAGGGACACAGAGAGCGAGGGACACAGAGAGAGTCACCGACACAGAGAGTGAGGGCCAGAGAGATAGTGAGGGACAGAGAGAGAGTGAGGGACACAGAGAGGGAGGGGCACAGAGAGAGTGAGGGACACAGAGAGTGAGGAACACAGAGGGAGGGACACAGAGTGCGCGAGTGACACAGAGAGCGCGAGCGACACAGAGAGGGCGAGGGACACAGAGAGCGCGAGGGACACAGAGAGCGAGGGACACAGAGAGCGAGGGACACAGAGAGCGCGAGGGACAGAGAGAGTGGGGGACAGAGAGAGAGCGGGGGACACAGAGAGCGAGGGACACAGAGAGCGAGGGACACAGGGAGAGTGAGGGACACTGAGAGAGCGAGGGACACAGAGAGCGAGGGACACAGAGAGCGAGGGACACAGAGAGTGAGGGACACAGAGAGTGAGGGACACAGAGAGCGAGGGACACAGAGAGAGCGAGGGACACAGAGAGCGAGGGACACAGTGAGCGAGGGACACAGAGAGAGCCAGGGACACAGAGTGCGCGAGGGACACAGAGAGCGTGAGGGAAACAGTGAGCGCGAGGGACACCGAGAGCGAGGGACACAGAGAGTGTGGGACACAGAGAGCGAGGGACACAGAGTGAGAGAGGGACACAGAGAGTGAGGGACACAGAGAGCGCGACGGACACAGAGAGCGCGTGGGACACAGAGAGCGCGAGGGACACAGAGAGCGCGAGGGACACAGAGAGCGAGGGTCACAGAGAGAGCGAGGGACACAGAGAGAGCGAGGGACAAACAGAGAGCGAGGGACACAGAGAGCGAGGGACACAGAGAGCACGAGCGACACAGAGAGCGCGAGGGACACAGAGAGCGGGGGACACAGAAAGAGCGAGGGACACACAGAGAGCGAGGGACACAGAGAGAGCGAGGGGCAGAGAGAGAGCGAGGGACACAGAGAGAGCGAGGGACACAGAGAGAGCGAGGGACACACAGAGAGCGAGGGACACAGAGAGCGAGGGACACAGAGAGCGAGGGACACAGAGAGCGAATAGCACAGAGCATGAGGGGCACAAAGAGTGAGGGACACAGAGAGCGAGGGACACACGGAGAGAGCGAGGGACACAGAGAGTGTGGGACACAGAGAGAGTGAGGGACACAGAGAGCGAGGGACACAGAGGGAGTCACCGACACAGAGAGTGAGGGCCAGAGAGAGAGTGAGGGACAGAGAGAGAGTGAGGGACACAGAGAGTGAGGGGCACAGAGAGAGTGAGGGACACAGAGAGTGAGGAACACAGAGGGAGGGACACAGAGAGCGCGAGTGACACAGAGAGCGCGAGCGACACAGAGAGGGCGAGGGACACAGAGAGCGCGAGGGACAGAGAGAGTGGGGGACAGAGAGAGAGCGGGGGACACAGAGCGAGGGACACAGAGAGCGAGGGACACAGGGAGAGTGAGGGACACTGAGAGAGCGAGGGACACAGAGAGCGAGGGACACAGAGAGCGAGGGACACAGAGAGTGAGGGACACAGAGAGTGAGGGACACAGAGCGAGGGACACAGAGAGAGCGAGGGACACAGAGAGAGCGAGGGACACAGAGAGCGAGGGACACAGTGAGACAGGGACACAGAGAGAGCCAGGGACACAGAGTGCGCGAGGGACACAGAGAGCGTGAGGGACACAGTGAGCGCGAGGGACACCGAGAGCGAGGGACACAGAGAGTGTGGGACACAGAGAGCGAGGGACACAGAGTGAGAGAGGGACACAGAGAGTGAGGGACACAGAGAGCGAGGGACACAGAGAACGAGGGACACAGAGAGCGCGACGGACACAGAGAGCGCGTGGGACACAGAGAGCGCGAGGGACACAGAGAGCGCGAGGGACACAGAGAGCGAGGGTCACAGAGAGAGCGAGGGACACAGAGAGAGATAGGAACAAACAGAGAGCGAGGGACACAGAGAGCGAGTGACACAGAGAGCACGAGCGACACAGAGAGCGCGAGGGACACAGAGAGCGGGGGACACAGAAAGAGCGAGGGACACACAGAGAGCGAGGGACACAGAGAGAGCGAGGGACACACAGAGAGCGAGGGACACAGAGAGCGAGGGACACAGAGAGAGTGAGGGATACAGAGAGTGAGGGACACAGAGAGAGTGTGGGACACAGAGCGCGAGGGACAATGCGAGCGCGAGGGACACAGAGAGCGCGAGGGACACAGAGAGCGAGGGACACAGAGAGCGGGGGACACAGAAAGAGCGAGGGACACACAGAGAGCGAGGGACACAGAGAGAGCGAGGGAAACACAGAGAGCGAGGGACACAGAGAGCGAGGGACACAGAGAGAGTGAGGGGTATAGACAGTGAGGGACACAGAGAGAGCGAGGGACACAGAGATAGCGAGGGAGACAGAGAGCGCGAGGGACACAGAGAGCGCGAGGGACACAGAGAGCAAGGGACACAGAGCGATCGAGGGACACAGAGAGAGCGAGGGGCAGAGAGAGAGCGAGGGACACAGAGAGCCAGGGACACAGAGAGAGCGAGGGACACACAGCGAGCGAGGGATCAGAGAGAGCGAGGGGCAGAGAGAGAGCGAGGGACAGAGATAGCGAGGGACACAGAGAGAGCGAAGGACACAGAGAGCACGAGTGACACAGAGAGTGAGGGGCAGAGAGAGAGCGAGGGACAGAGAGAGCGAGGGACACAGAGAGAGCGAAGGACACAGAGAGCACGAGTGACACAGAGAGCGCGAGGGACACAGAGAGCGCGAGGGACACAGAGAGCGCGAGGGACACAGAGAGCGCGAGCGACACAGACACCGGGAGGGACACAGAGACCGCGAGGGACAGAGAGAGAGTGGGGGACACAGAGAGAGCGAGGGTCACAGAGAGCAAGGGACACAGAGAGCGAGGGACACTTAGAGAGTGAAGGATACAGAGAGTGAGGGACACACTGAGAGAGTGTGGGACACAGAGAGAAGGTGACATAGAGAGCGCGAGGGACACAGAGAGCGCGAGGGACACAGAGAGCGAGGGACACAGAGAGTGTGGGACACAGAGAGAGTGAGGGACACAGAGAGAGCGAGGGACACAGAGAGCGAGGGACACACAGAGAGAGCGAGGGACACAGACAGAGCCAGGGACACAGAGAGCGAGTGACACAGAGAGCGAGGGACACAGAGAGCGAGGGTCACACAGAGAGAGTGAGGGACACAGAGAGTGAGGAACACAGAGAGCGAGGGAAACAGAGAGAGCGAGGGACACCGAGAGCGAGGGACACACAGAGAGAGTGAGGGACACAGAGAGTGTGGAACACAGAGAGCGAGGGACACAGAGAGAGCGAGGGACAGAGAGAGACCGAGGGACACAGAGAGAGTGAGGGACACAGAGAGAGTGAGGGACACAGAGAGCGCGAGGGACACAGAGAGAGTGAGGGACACACAGAAAGGGAGGGACACAGAGAAGTGAGGGACACAGAGAGCGCGAGTGACACAGAGAGAGCGAGGACACAGAGAGCGAGGGACACAGAGAGCGAGGGACACACAGAGATAGCGAGGGACACAGAGAGTGAGGGACACACAGAGAGAGTGTGGGACACAGGGAGAGTGAGTGACACAGAGAGAGAGAGTGTGGGACACAGAGAGTGAGGGACACACAGACAGAGCCAGGTACACAGAAAGAGCGAGGGACACAGAGAGCGAGGGACACAGAGAGCGAGGGACACACAGAGAGAGCGAGGGACACAGAGAGCGAGGGACACACAGAGAGAGTGTGGGAACAGAGAGAGTGAGGGACACAGAGAGAGTGAGGGACACACAGAGAGCGAGGAACACAGAGAGAGCGAATGACACAGAGAGCGAGGGACACAGAGAGCGAGGGACACAGAGAGTGAGGGACCCATAGGGAGCGACGGACCCAGAGAGTGCGAGGGACGCAGAGAACGCGAGGGACACAGAGAGTGAGGGACACATAGAGAGTGAGGGGCACAGAGGGTGAGGGACACAGAGAGGGAGGGACACACAGAGAGAGCGAGAGACACAGAGAGTGAGGGACACAGAGAGCGAGGGACACAGTGAGCGAGGGACACAGAGAGAGTCAGGGACACAGAGAGAGTGAGGGTCAAAGAGTGTGAGGGGTACAGAGAGAGTGAGGGACACAGAGAGTGAGGAACACAGAGAGTGAGGGACACAGAGAGTGTGCGGGACACCGAGAGTGAGTGACACAGGGAGAGCTAGGGACACAGAGAGAGGGAGGGAGACAGAGAGAGCGAGGGACACAGAGAGAGCAAGGGACCCAGAGAGAGTGAGCGACTCAGGGAGAGCGAGGGACACAGAGAGAGTGAGGGACACAGAGAGAGCGAGGGACACAGAGAGCGCGAGGGACACAGCGAGAGCGAGGGACACACAGAAAGGGAGGGACACAGACAGAGCAAGGGTCACAGACCGAGCTACACACAGAGCGCGAGGGACACAGAGTGAGCGAGGGACACAAAGAGCGAGGGACACAGAGCACGAGGGACACAGAGAGCGAGGGACACAGAGAGTGTGGGACTCAGAGAGCGAGGGACACAGAGAGTGAGGGACACAGAGAGTGAGGGACACATAGAGCGAGGGACACAGAGAGTGTGGGACACAGAGTGCGAGGGACACAGAGAGCGAGTAGCACAGAGCATGAGGGACACAAAGAGTGAGGGACACAGAGAGCGAGGGACAGAAAGGGCAAGGGACACAGAGAGTGAGGGACACACGGAGAGAGCGAGGGACACAGAGAGTGTGGGACACAGAGAGAGTGAGGGACACAGAGAGCGAGGGACACAGAGAGCGAGGGACACAGAGAGAGTCACCGACACAGAGAGTGAGGGCCAGAGAGATAGTGAGGGACAGAGAGAGAGTGAGGGACACAGAGAGAGTGAGGGACACAGAGAGTGAGGAACACAGAGAGGGAGGGTCACAGAGAGAGCGAGGGACACAGAGAGCGAGGGACACAGAGAGAGAAAGGGACACAGAGAGAGTGAGCGACTCAGGGAGAGCGAGGGACACAGAGAGAGTGAGGGACACAGAGAGAGCGAGGGACACAGAGAGCGCGAGGGACACAGCGAGAGCGAGGGACCCACAGAAAGGGAGGGACACAGACAGAGCGAGGGTCACAGACCGAGCTACAAAGAGAGCGCGAGGGACACAGAGAGAGCATGGGACACAAAGAGCGAGGGACACAAAGAGCGACGGACACAGGGAGAGCGAGGGACACAGAGAGCGCGAGGGACACAGCGAGAGCGAGGGACACACAGAAAGGGAGGGACACAGACAGAGCGAGGGTCACAGACCGAGCTACAAAGAGAGCGCGAGGGACACAGAGAGAGCATGGGACACAAAGAGCGAGGGACACAGAGCACCAGGGACACAGAGAGAGCGAGGGACACAGAGAGCGACGGACACAGAGAGAGCGAGGGACACAGAGAGAGCGAGGGACACAAAGAGCGACGGGCACAGAGCACGAGGGACACAGAGAGCGAGGGACACAAAGAGCGACGGACACAGAGAGAGCGACGGACACAGAGAGAGCGAGGGACACAAAGAGCGACGGACACAGAGCACGAGGGACACAGAGAGAGCGAGGGACACAGAGAGCGAGGGACACAGAGAGCGAGGGACACAGAGAGAGCGAGGGACACAGAGAGCGAGGGACACAGAGAGTGAGGGACACAGAGAGTGTGGGACACAAAGAGCGAGGGACACAGAGCACGAGGGACACAGAGAGCGAGGGACACAGAGAGTGTGGGACACAGAGAGCGAGGGACACAGAGAGTGAGGGACACAGAGAGAGCCAGGGACACAGAGTGTGGGACACAGAGAGAGTGAGGGACACAGAGAGAGCGAGGGACACAGAGAGCGAGGGTCACACAGAGAGAGTGAGGGACACAGAGAGTGAGGACCACAGAGAGCGAGGGAAACAGAGAGAGCGAGGGACACAGAGAGCGAGGGACTCACAGAGAGAGTGAGGGACACAGAGAGTGTGGGACACAGAGAGAGTGAGTGACACAGAGAGCGAGGGACACACAGAGAGAGCGAGGGACACAGTGAGTGAGGAACACTGAGAGCGAGGGAAACAGAGAGAGCGAGGGGCACAGAGAGAGTGAGGGACACACAGAGAGAGCGAGGGCCACAGAGAGCGAGGGACACAGAGAGCGAGGGACACACAGAGAGAGCGCGGGACACAGAGAGTGAGGAACACAGAGAGCGAGGGAAACAGAGAGAGCGAGGGACACAGAGCGAGGGACACAGACAGAGCGAGGGACACAGAGAGCACGAGCGACACAGAGAGCGCGAGGGTCACAGAAAGCGCGAGGGACACACAGAAAGGTAGGGACACAGAGAGAGTGAGTGACACAGAGAGAGCGAGGGATACAGAGAGCGAGGGACACAGAGAGCGAGGGACACAGAGAGAGAGTGAGTGACACAGAGAGAGCGAGGGATACAGAGAGCGAGGGACACAGAGTGAGCGAGGGACACACAGAAAGGGAGGGACACAGAGAGAGTGAGTGACAAAGAGAGAGCGAGGGATACAGAGAGCGAGGGACACAGAGAGCGAGGGACACAGAGAGAGAGCGAGGGACACAGACAGAGCCAGGGACACAGAGAGAGCGAGGGACACAGAGAGCGAGGGTACCACACAGAGAGAGCGAGGGACACAGAGAATGAGGGACACAGAGAGCACGAGGGACACACAGAGAGAGTGAGGGACACAGAGAGTGAGGAACACAGAGAGCGAGGGACACAGAGAGAGCGAGGGACACAGAGTGAGTGAGGGACACAGAGAGTGAGGGACACAGAGAGCGAGGGACACAGAGAGCGAGGGACACAGAGACCGCGTGGGACACAGAGAACAGGTGGGACACAGAGCGCGAGGGACACAGAGAGCGCGAGGGACAGAGCGAGAGTGAGGGACACAGAGGGAGTGTGGGGCAGATAGAGTGATGGACACAGAGTGTGAGGGACACAGAGAGTGAGGGACACAGAGAGCGCGAGGATACAGAGAGCGCGAGGGACAGAGCGAGAGTGAGGGACACAGAGGGAGTGTGGGGCAGATAGAGTGATGGACACAGAGTGTGAGAGACACAGAGAGTGAGGGACACAGAGAGCGCGAGGGATACAGAGAGTGAGGGACACAGAGAGTGAGGGACACAGAGAGAGTGAGGGACACAGAGAGTGAGGGAAACAGAGTGAGTGAGGGACACAGTGAGTGAGGGACACAGAGAGTGAGGAACACAGAGAGTGAGGGACACAGAGTGAGGGACAGAGAGAGAGTGAGGAAGACAGAGAGAGTGAGGGACACAGAGAGCGAGGGTCACAGAGAGAGTGAGGGACACAGAGAGTGCGGGACACAGAGAGAGTGAAGGACACATAGATCGAGGGAAACAGAGAGAGTGAGGGACACAGAGAGTGAGGGACACAGAGAGCGAGGGACACAGAGAGAGTGAGGGACACAGAGAGTGAGGGACACAGAGAGTGATGAACACAGAGAGAGTGAGGGACACAGAGAGTGATGAACACACAGAGAGTGAGGGACACAGAGAGTCAGGGACACAGAGAGTGAGGGAAACAGAGAGAGTGAGGGAAACAGAGAGAGTGAGGGACACAGTGAGTGAGGGACACAGAGAGTGAGGAACACAGAGAGTGAGGGACAGATAGAGTGAGGGAAACAGAGAGAGTGAGGGACACAGTGAGTGAGGGACACAGAGAGTGAGGGACACAGAGAGTGAGGGACAGATAGAGTGAGCGACACAGAGAGTGAGGGACACAGAGAGTGAGGGACACAGCGAGAGTGAGGGACACAGAGAGCGAGGGACACAGAGAGTGAAGGACACAGAGAGTGAGGGACACAGAGAGAGTGAGGGACACAGAGAGCGAGGGACACAGAGAGTGAAGGACACAGAGAGTGAGGGACACAGAGAGTGAGGGACACAGAGAGTGAGGGACAGAGAGAGTGAGGGACACAGAGGGACACATGGAGAGTGAGGGACAGAGAGAGAGTGAGGGACACATAGAGAGTGAGGGACACAGTGAGTGAGGGACACAGAGAGAACGAGGGACACAGAGAGCGAGGGACACAGAGAGCGAGGGACACAGAGAGAATGAGGGACACAGAGAGTGAGGGACACAGAGAGTGACGGACAGAGATAGTGAGGGACACAGAGAGGGACACAGAGAGAGTGAGGGACACAGAGAGCGAGGGACACAGAGAGCGAGGGACACAGAGAGAGTCACCGACACAGAGAGTGAGGGCCAGAGAGAGAGTGAGGGACAGAGAGAGAGTGAGGGACACAGAGAGTGAGGGGCACAGAGAGAGTGAGGGACACAGAGAGTGAGGAACACAGAGGGAGGGACACAGAGAGCGCGAGTGATACAGAGAGCGCGAGCGACACAGAGAGGGCGAGGGACACAGAGAGCGCGAGTGACACAGAGAGTGGGGGACAGAGAGAGAGCGAGGGACACAGAGAGAGTGAGGGACACAGAGAGCGAGGGACACAGAGAGAGTGAGGGACACAGAGAGCGAGGGACACAGAGAGCAAGGGACACAGGGAGAGTGAGGGACACTGAGAGAGCGAGGGACACAGAGAGCGAAGGACACAGAGAGCGAGGGACACAGAGAGTGAGGGACACAGAGAGCGAGGGACACAGAGAGAGCGAGGGACACAGAGAGAGCGAGGGACACAGAGAGCGAGGGACACAGTGAGCGAGGGACACAGAGAGAGCCAGGGACACAGAGTGCGCGAGGGACACAGAGAGCGTGAGGGACACAGTGAGCGCGAGGGACACCGAGAGCGAGGGACACAGAGAGTGAGGGACACAGAGAGTGAGGGACACAGAGAGAGCGAGGGACACAGAGAGTGAGGGACACAGAGAGTGGGGGACACATAGATCGAGGGAAACAGAGAGAGTGAGGGACACAGAGAGAGCGAGGGACACAGAGAGCGAGGGACACAGAGAGAGTGAGGGACACAGAGAGTGAGGGACACAGAGAGTGATGAACACAGAGAGAGTGAGGGACACAGAGAGTGATGAACACACAGAGAGTGAGGGACACAGAGAGTCAGGGACACAGAGAGTGAGGGAAACAGAGAGAGTGAGGGACACAGTGAGTGAGGGACACAGAGAGTGAGGAACACAGAGAGTGAGGGACAGATAGAGTGAGGGAAACAGAGAGAGTGTGGGACACAGTGAGTGAGGGACACAGAGAGTGAGGGACACAGAGAGTGAGGGACAGATAGAGTGAGCGACACAGAGAGTGAGGGACACAGAGAGTGAGGGACACAGCGAGAGTGAGGGACACAGAGAGCGAGGGACACAGAGAGTGAAGGACACAGAGAGTGAGGGACACAGAGAGAGTGAGGGACACAGAGAGCGAGGGACACAGAGAGTGAAGGACACAGAGAGTGAGGGACACAGAGAGTGAGGGACACAGAGAGTGAGGGACACAGAGGGACACATGGAGAGTGAGGGACAGAGAGAGAGTGAGGGACACATAGAGAGTGAGGGACACAGTGAGTGAGGGACACAGAGAGAACGAGGGACACAGAGAGCGAGGGACACAGAGAGCGAGGGACACAGAGAGAATGAGGGACACAGAGAGTGAGGGACACAGAGAGTGACGGACAGAGATAGTGAGGGACACAGAGAGGGACACAGAGAGAGTGAGGGACACAGAGAGCGAGGGACACAGAGAGCGAGGGACACAGAGAGCGAGGGACACAGAGAGAGTCACCGACACAGAGAGTGAGGGCCAGAGAGAGAGTGAGGGACAGAGAGAGAGTGAGGGACACAGAGAGTGAGGGGCACAGAGAGAGTGAGGGACACAGAGAGTGAGGAACACAGAGGGAGGGACACAGAGAGCGCGAGTGACACAGAGAGGGCGAGGGACACAGAGAGCGCGAGTGACACAGAGAGTGGGGGACAGAGAGAGAGCGGGGGACACAGAGAGCGAGGGACACAGAGAGCGAGGGACACAGGGAGAGTGAGGGACACTGAGAGAGCGAGGGACACAGAGAGCGAAGGACACAGAGAGCGAGGGACACAGAGAGTGAGGGACACAGAGAGCGAGGGACACAGAGAGAGCGAGGGACACAGAGAGAGCGAGGGACACAGAGAGCGAGGGACACAGTGAGCGAGGGACACAGAGAGAGCCAGGGACACAGAGTGCGCGAGGGACACAGAGAGCGTGAGGGACACAGTGAGCGCGAGGGACACCGAGAGCGAGGGACACAGAGAGTGAGGGACACAGAGAGTGAGGGACACAGAGAGAGCGAGGGACACAGAGAGTGAGGGACACAGAGAGTGGGGGACACAGAAGGAGCGAGGGACACAGAGAGAGCGAGGGACACAGAGAGTGAGGGACACAGGGAGCAATGGACACAACGAGAGAGAGAGAGGGACACAACGAGAGAGGGGGACACAGAGAGAGCAAGGGACACAGAGAGCAAGGGACACAGGGAGCAAGGGACACAGCGAGAGAGAGAGGGACACAACGAGAGAGAGGGGGACACAGCGAGAGGGACGGGTACACGGCGAGAGAGTGAGGGACACAGCGAGAGAGAGAGGGACACAGCGAGTGAGAGAGGACCACAGCGGGAGAGAGAGGGGCACAGCAAGAGAGAGAGGAGCACACCGAGTGAGGGAGGGACACAGCGAGAGAGAGAGGGACAGCACGGTAGCCTTGTGGATAGCTCAATTGTTTCACTGCTCCAGGATCACAGGTTCGATTCCGGCTTGGGTCACTCTCTGTGCGGAGTGAGGGACACAGAGAGCGAGGGACACAGAGAGTGTGGGACACAGTGAGAGTGAGGGACACAGAGAGAGCGAGGGACACAGAGAGAGCGAGGGACACAGAGAGCGAGGGACACACAGAGAGAGCGAGGGACACAGACAGAGCCAGGGACACAGAGAGTGTGGGACACAGTGAGAGCGAGGGACACAGAGAGTGTGGGACACAGAGAGCGAGGGACACAGAGAGCGATGGACACACGGAGAGAGCGAGGGACACAGAGAGTGTGGGACACAGAGAGAGTGAGGGACACAGAGAGCGAGGGACACAGAGAGCGAGGGACACAGAGAGAGTCACCGACACAGAGAGTGACGGCCAGAGAGAGAGTGAGGGACAGAGAGAGAGTGAGGGACACAGAGAGTGAGGGGCACAGAGAGAGTGAGGGACACAGAGAGTGAGGAACACAGAGGGAGGGACACAGAGAGCGCGAGTGACACAGAGAGCGCGAGCGAAACAGAGAGGGCGAGGGACACAGAGAGCGCGAGGGACAGAGAGAGTGGGGGACAGAGAGAGAGCGGGGGACACAGAGAGCGAGGGACACAGAGAGCGAGGGACACAGGGAGAGTGAGGGACACTGAGAGAGCGAGGGACACAGAGAGTGAGGGACACAGAGAGCGAGGGACACAGAGAGCGAGGGACACAGAGAGTGAGGGACACAGAGAGTGAGGGACACAGAGAGCGAGGGACACAGAGAGAGCGAGGGACACAGAGAGAGCGAGGGACACAGAGAGCGAGGGACACAGTGAGCGAGGGACACAGAGAGAGCCAGGGACACAGAGTGCGCGAGGGACACAGAGAGCGTGAGGGACACAGAGAGTGTGGGACACAGAGAGCGAGGGACACAGAGAGAGCCAGGGACACAGAGAGCCAGGGACACAGAGAGCGTGAGGGACACAGTGAGCGCGAGGGACACCGAGAGCGAGGGACACAGAGAGTGTGGGACACAGAGAGCGAGGGACACAGAGTGAGAGAGGCACACAGAGAGTGAGGGACACAGAGAGCGAGGGACACAGAGAGCGCGAAGGACACAGAGAGCGCGTGGGACACAGAGAGCGCGAGGGCCACAGAGAGCGCGAGGGACACAGAGAGCGAGGGTCACAGAGAGAGCGAGGGACACAGAGAGAGCGAGGGACAAACAGAGAGCGAGGGACACAGAGAGCGAGGGACACAGAGAGCACGAGCGACACAGAGAGCGCGAGGGACACAGAGAGCGGGGGACACAGAAAGAGCGAGGGACACACAGAGAGCGAGGGACACAGAGAGAGCGAGGGACACACAGAGAGCGAGGGACACAAAGAGCGAGGGACACAGAGAGAGTGAGGGATACAGAGAGTGAGGGACACAGAGAGAGTGTGGGACACAGAGCCTGAGGGACAATGCGAGCGCGAGGGACACAGAGAGCGCGAGGGACACAGAGAGCGAGGGACACAGAGAGCGGGGGACACAGAAAGAGCGAGGGACACACAGAGAGCGAGGGACACAGGAGAGCGAGGGAAACACAGAGAACGAGGGACACAGAGAGCGAGGGACACAGAGAGAGTGAGGGATATAGAGAGTGAGGGACACAGAGAGAGCGAGGGACACAGAGATAGCGAGGGACACAGAGAGCGCGAGGGACACAGAGAGCGCGAGGGACACAGAGAGCAAGGGACACAGAGCGATCGAGGGACACAGAGAGAGCGAGGGGCAGAGAGAGAGCGAGGGACACAGAGAGCCAGGGACACAGAGAGAGCGAGGGACACACAGCGAGCGAGGGATCAGAGAGAGCGAGGGGCAGAGAGAGAGCGAGGGACAGAGAGAGCGAGGGACACAGAGAGAGCGAAGGACACAGAGAGCACGAGTGACACAGAGAGCGCGAGGGACACAGAGAGCGCGAGGGACACAGAGAGCGCGAGGGACACAGACACCGGGAGGGACAC
This sequence comes from Scyliorhinus torazame, assembly GCF_047496885.1. Classification (NCBI taxonomy): domain Eukaryota; kingdom Metazoa; phylum Chordata; class Chondrichthyes; order Carcharhiniformes; family Scyliorhinidae; genus Scyliorhinus; species Scyliorhinus torazame. The sequence goes on from NW_027307862.1 coordinate 446,906, forward strand.
AGAGACCGCGAGGGACAGAGAGAGAGTGGGGGACACAGAGAGAGCGAGGGTCACAGAGAGCAAGGGACACAGAGAGCGAGGGACACTTAGAGAGTGAAGGATACAGAGAGTGAGGGACACACTGAGAGAGTGTGGGACACAGAGAGAAGGTGACACAGAGAGCGCGAGGGACACAGAGAGCGCGAGGGACACAGAGAGCGAGGGACACAGAGAGTGTGGGACACAGAGAGAGTGAGGGACACAGAGAGAGCGAGGGACACAGAGAGCGAGGGACACACAGAGAGAGCGAGGGACACAGACAGAGCCAGGGACACAGAGAGCGAGGGACACAGAGAGCGAGGGACACAGAGAGCGAGGGTCACACAGAGAGAGTGAGGGACACAGAGAGTGAAGGACACAGAGAGTGAGGGACACAGAGAGAGTGAGGGACACAGAGAGCGAGGGACACAGAGAGTGAAGGACACAGAGAGTGAGGGACACAGAGAGTGAGGGACACAGAGAGTGAGGGACACAGAGGGACACATGGAGAGTGAGGGACAGAGAGAGAGTGAGGGACACATAGAGAGTGAGGGACACAGTGAGTGAGGGACACAGAGAGAACGAGGGACACAGAGAGCGAGGGACACAGAGAGCGAGGGACACAGAGAGAATGAGGGACACAGAGAGTGAGGGACACAGAGAGTGACGGACAGAGATAGTGAGGGACACAGAGAGGGACACAGAGAGAGTGAGGGACACAGAGAGCGAGGGACACAGAGAGCGAGGGACACAGAGAGAGTCACCGACACAGAGAGTGAGGGCCAGAGAGAGAGTGAGGGACAGAGAGAGAGTGAGGGACACAGAGAGTGAGGGGCACAGAGAGAGTGAGGGACACAGAGAGTGAGGAACACAGAGGGAGGGACACAGAGAGCGCGAGTGACACAGAGAGCGCGAGCGACACAGAGAGGGCGAGGGACACAGAGAGCGCGAGTGACACAGAGAGTGGGGGACAGAGAGAGAGCGGGGGACACAGAGAGCGAGGGACACAGAGAGCGAGGGACACAGGGAGAGTGAGGGACACTGAGAGAGCGAGGGACACAGAGAGCGAAGGACACAGAGAGCGAGGGACACAGAGAGTGAGGGACACAGAGAGCGAGGGACACAGAGAGAGCGAGGGACACAGAGAGAGCGAGGGACACAGAGAGCGAGGGACACAGTGAGCGAGGGACACAGAGAGAGCCAGGGACACAGAGTGCGCGAGGGACACAGAGAGCGTGAGGGACACAGTGAGCGCGAGGGACACCGAGAGCGAGGGACACAGAGAGTGAGGGACACAGAGAGTGAGGGACACAGAGAGAGCGAGGGACACAGAGAGTGAGGGACACAGAGAGTGGGGGACACAGAAGGAGCGAGGGACACAGAGAGAGCGAGGGACACAGAGAGTGAGGGACACAGGGAGCAATGGACACAACGAGAGAGAGAGAGGGACACAACGAGAGAGGGGGACACAGAGAGAGCAAGGGACACAGAGAGCAAGGGACACAGAGAGCAAGGGACACAGGGAGAGAGAGAGGGACACAACGAGAGAGAGGGGGACACAGCGAGAGGGACGGGTACACGGCGAGAGAGTGAGGGACACAGCGAGAGAGAGAGGGACACAGCGAGTGAGAGAGGACCACAGCGGGAGAGAGAGGGGCACAGCAAGAGAGAGAGGAGCACACCGAGTGAGGGAGGGACACAGCGAGAGAGAGAGGGACAGCACGGTAGCCTTGTGGATAGCTCAATTGTTTCACTGCTCCAGGATCACAGGTTCGATTCCGGCTTGGGTCACTCTCTGTGCGGAGTGAGGGACACAGAGAGCGAGGGACACAGAGAGTGTGGGACACAGTGAGAGTGAGGGACACAGAGAGAGCGAGGGACACAGAGAGAGCGAGGGACACAGAGAGCGAGGGACACACAGAGAGAGCGAGGGACACAGACAGAGCCAGGGACACAGAGAGTGTGGGACACAGTGAGAGCGAGGGACACAGAGAGTGTGGGACACAGAGAGCGAGGGACACAGAGAGCGAATAGCACAGAGCATGAGGGGCACAAAGAGTGAGGGACACAGAGAGCGAGGGACACACGGAGAGAGCGAGGGACACAGAGAGTGTGGGACACAGAGAGAGTGAGGGACACAGAGAGCGAGGGACACAGAGAGCGAGGGACACAGAGAGAGTCACCGACACAGAGAGTGACGGCCAGAGAGAGAGTGAGGGACAGAGAGAGAGTGAGGGACACAGAGAGTGAGGGGCACAGAGAGAGTGAGGGACACAGAGAGTGAGGAACACAGAGGGAGGGACACAGAGGGCGCGAGTGACACAGAGAGCGCGAGCGAAACAGAGAGGGCGAGGGACACAGAGAGCGCGAGGGACAGAGAGAGTGGGGGACAGAGAGAGAGCGGGGGACACAGAGAGCGAGGGACACAGAGAGCGAGGGACACAGGGAGAGTGAGGGACACTGAGAGAGCGAGGGACACAGAGAGTGAGGGACACAGAGAGCGAGGGACACAGAGAGCGAGGGACACAGAGAGTGAGGGACACAGAGAGTGAGGGACACAGAGAGCGAGGGACACAGAGAGAGCGAGGGACACAGAGAGAGCGAGGGACACAGAGAGCGAGGGACACAGTGAGCGAGGGACACAGAGAGAGCCAGGGACACAGAGTGCGCGAGGGACACAGAGAGCGTGAGGGACACAGAGAGTGTGGGACACAGAGAGCGAGGGACACAGAGAGAGCCAGGGACACAGAGAGCCAGGGACACAGAGAGCGTGAGGGACACAGTGAGCGCGAGGGACACCGAGAGCGAGGGACACAGAGAGTGTGGGACACAGAGAGCGAGGGACACAGAGTGAGATAAAATGGCCATTGTGAACTGACATACAATGGCCAATGTGAACTGACATACAATGGCCACCATGAACTGACATAAAATGGCCATTGTCAACTGACATAAAATGGCCATTGTGAACTGACTTGCAATGGCCACCGTGAACTGACACAAAATGGCCACCGTCAACTGAGAAAAAATGGCCATTGCAAACTGACATAAAATGGCCATTGTGAACTGACATACAATGGCCATTGTGAACTGACATATAAGGGCCACCGTGAACTGACATAAACTGTCCATTGTGAACTGACATAAAATGGCCATTGTGAACTGACATAAAATGGCCATTGAGAACTGACATATAATGGACCCCGTGAACTGACATAAAATGGCCACTGTGAACTGACATAACATGGCCCCCGTGAACCAAACATGAGCTGGCCACCGCAATTGAGATAAAATGGCCATTGTGAACTGACATACAATGGCCACCGTGAACTGACACAAAATGGCCACCATCAACTGAGAAAAAATGGCCATTGCAAATTGACATAAAATGGCCATTGTGAACTGACATACAATGGCCAATGTGAACTGACATACAATGGCCACCATGAACTGACATAAAATGGTCATTGTCAACTGACATAAAATGGCCATTGTGAACTGACTTGCAATGGCCACCGTGATCTGACATAAAATGGCCATTGTGAACTGATATAAAATGGCCATTGTGAACTGACATTAAATGGACCCCGTGAACTGATATAAAATGGCCTTTGTGAACTGACATACAATGGCCCCCGTGAACTGACATAAAATGGCCATTGTGAACTGACATAAAATGGACCCCGTGAACTGACATAAAATGGCCAATGTGAACTGACATAAAATGGCCCCCGTGAACTGACATAAAATGGCCATTGCGACCTGACATAAAATGGCTACCGTGAACTGACATAAAATGGCCATTGCGACCTGACATAAAAATGCCCCCGTGAACTGACATAAACTGTCCATTGTGAACTGACATACAATGGCCATTGCGACCTGACATAAAAAGGCCCCCGTGAACTGACATACAATGGTTATTGCGACCTGACATAAAATGGCCCCCGTGAACTGACATAAACTGTCCATTGTGAACTGACATAAAATGGCCATTGCGACCTGACATAAAATGGCCCCTGTGATATAACATAACATGGCCATTGTGAACTGACATAAAATGGCCACTGTGAACTGACATAAAATGGCCACCGTGAGCTGACATAAAATGGCCACCGTGAATTGAGATAAAATGGCCCCCGTGAACCGACATGAACTGTCCATTGCAAATTGACATAAAATGGCCATTCTGAACTGACATACAATGGCCACCGTGAACTGACATAAAATGGCCATTGCAAATTGACATAAAATGACTATTGTGAACTGACATAAAATGGCCATTGTGAACTGACATAAAATGCCCATTGTGAACTGACAGAAAATGGCCATTGTGAACTGACAGAAAATGGCCATTGTGAACTGACATAAATTGGCCATTGCGACCTGACCTAAAAAGGCCCCCGTGAACTGACATGAACTGTCCATTGTTAACTGACATAAAATGGCTATTGTGAACTGACATAAAATGGCTCCCGTGAACCGACATAAAATGGCCACCGTGAACTGACATACAATGGCCATTGTGAACTGACATAAAATGGCTCCGGTGAACTGACAGAAAATGGCCGACTGCTGATTGTGGATTTTGTTTTGGCAGAGTCCCAGAGAGAGACGGAGAGACGCAGAGACCGAGAGAGATGGAGAGGGGAGAACATACTCCCCCCGCCCCCCACCGAGAGAGATGGAGAAGGGGAACCCCCCCCACCGAGAGAGATGGAGAAGGGGACCCCCCCCCACAGAGAGAGATGGAGTGGGTGGAACCCCCCACCCCCCACCAAGAGAGATGGAGAGGGGGGAACCCCCCCTCCACCGAGAGAGATGGAGAGGGTGGACCCCGCCGCCCCCCCGCCGAGAGAGATGGAGAGGGGGTCCCCCCCACCAAGAGAGATAGAGAGGGGGGAACCCTCCCCCCCGCCGAGAGAGATGGAGAGGGCGGACCCCCCCCCCCCCCCCGCCGAGAGAGATGGAGACGGGGTCCCCCCCCACCGAGAGAGATGGAGAGAGGGGACCCCCCACCGAGAGAGATGGAGAGGGTGGACCCTCCCCGCCGAGAGAGATGGAGAGGGGGGTCCCCCCCACCGAGAGAGATGGAGAGAGGGGACACCCCACCGAGAGAGATGGAGAGGGGGGTCCCCCCCACCGAGAGAGATGGAGAGGGTGGACCCTCCCCGCCGAGAGAGATGGAGAGGGAGGAACTCCCCCTCCACCGAGAGAGATGGAGAGGGTGGACCCCCTCCCCCCCGCCGAGAGAGATGGAGACGGGGTCCCCCCCACCGAGAGAGATGGAGAGGGGGGACCCCCCACCGAGAGAGATGGAGAGGGGGGTCCCCCCCACCGAGAGAGATGGAGAGGGGGGACCCCCCCCACCGAGAGAGATGGAGAGGGGCGACCACCCCACCGAGAGATATAGAGAGGCGGGAACCCCCCACCGAGAGAGATAGAGAGGGGGGACCCCCCACACCCACCGAGAGAGATGGAGAGGGTGGAACTCCCCCTCCACCGAGAGAAATGGAGAGGGTGGACCCCCCCCCCGGCGAGAGAGATGGAGGGGGGTCCCCCCCTCCACCGAGAGAGATGGAGAGGGGGGAACCCTGCCCCCACCGAGAGAGATGGAGAGGGTGGACCCACCCCAACGAGAGAGATGTAGAGGGGTGACCCCCCACTGAGAGAGATGGAGAGGGGGGACTCCCCCACCGAGAGAGATGGAGAGGGGGGATCCCCCCACCGAGGGAGATGGAGAGGCGGGACCCCCCACCCACCGAGAGAGATGGAGAGGGGGACCCTTCCCCCCACCCCCACCGAGACGGAGAGGAAAACTGCAGGGGATGGGCACAATGGAAATGTGGAGCTTGTTCAAGGAATAGCTACTGCGTGTCCTTGCTAAGTATGTACCTGTCAGGCAGGGAGGAAGTGGTCGAGCAAGGGAACCGTGGTTTACTACGGCAGTTGAAACACTTGCCCAGAGGAAGAAGGAAGGAGGCTTATGTAAAGATGAGACATGAAGGTTCAGTAAGGGCGCTCGAGAGTTACAAGTTAGCTAGGAAGGACCTAAAGAGAGAGCTAAGAAGAGCCAGGAGGGGACATGAGAAGACTTTGGAAGGTAGGATCAAGGATAACCCTAAAGCTTTCTATAGATATGTCAGGAATAAAAGAATGACTAGGGTAAGAGTAGGGCCAGTCAAGGACAGTAGTGGGAAGTTGTGCTTGGAGTCCAAGGAGATAGGAGAGGTGCTATATGAATATTTTTCATCACTATTCACACAGCAAAAAGACAGTGTTGACGAGGAGAATACTGAGATTCAGGCTACTATACTAGAAGGGCTTGAGGTTCATAAGGAGGAGGTGTTAGCAATTCTGGAAAGGGTGAAAATTGATAAGTCCCCTGGGCCGGATACGATTTATCCTAGGATTCTCTGGGAAGCTAGGGAGGAGATTTCAGAGCCTTTGGCTTTGATCTTTAAGTCATCTTTGTCAACAGGAATAGTGCCAGAAGACTGGAGGATAGCAAATGTTGTCCCCTTGTTCAAGAAGGAGAGTAGAGACAACCCCGGTAAATATAGACCAGTGAGCCTAACTTCTGTTGTGGGCAAAATCTTGGAAAGGTTTATAAGAGATAGGGTGCATAATCATCTGGAAAGGAATAATTTGATTAGACATAGCCAACACGGTTTTGTGAAGGGTAGGTTGTGCCTCACAAACCATATAGAGTTCTTTGAGAAGGTGACCAAACAGGTGGATGAGGGTAAAGCAGTTGATGTGGTGTATATGGATTTCAGTAAAGCATTGACAAGGTTCCCCACGGTAGGCTACTGCAGAAAATACGGAAGCATGTGATTCAGGGAGATTTAGCAGTTTGGATCAGAAATTGGCTAGCTGGAAGAAGACAAAGGGTGGTGGTTGATGGGAAGTGTTCAGACTGGAGTCCAGTTATTAGTGGTGTACCACAAGGATCTGTTTTGGGTCCACTGCTGTTTGTCATTTTTATAAATGACCTGGAGGAGGGCGTAGAAGGATGGGTGAGTAAATTTGCAGATGACACTAAAGTCGGTGGAGTTGTGGACAGTGCGGAAGGATGTTACAAGTTACAGAGGGACATAGATAAGCTGCAGCGCTGGGCTGAGAGGTGGCAAATGGAGTTTAATGCAGAAAAGTGTGAGGTGATTGATTTTTTAAGGAAAAACAGGAAGACAGAGTACTGGGCTAATGGTAAGACTCTTGGCAGTGTGGATGAGCAGAGAGATCTCGGTGTCCATGTACATAGATCCCTGAAAGTTGCCACCCAGGTTGAGAGGGTTGTTAAGAAGGCGTACGGTGTGTTAGCTTCTATTGGTAGAGTGTCTGAATTTCGGAGCCATGAGGTCATGTTGCAGCTGTACAATACTCTGGTGCGGCCGCATTTGGAGTATTACGTGCAATTCTGGTCGCCGCATTATAGGAAGGATGTGGAAGCATTGGAAAGGGTGCAGAGGAGATTTACCAGAATGTTGCCTGGTATGGAGGGAAGATCTTATGAGGAAAGGCTGAGAGACTTGAGGCTGTTTTCGTTAGAGAGAAGAAGGTTAAGAGGTGACTTAATTGAGGCATACAAGATGATCAGAGGATTGGATAGGGTGGACAGTGAGAGCCTTTTTCCTCGGATGGTGATGTCCAGCACGAGGGGACATAGCTCAAAATTGAGGGGAGATAGATATAGGACAGATGTCAGAGGTAGGTTCTTTACTCAGAGAGTAGTAAGGGCGTGGAAAGCTCTGCCTGCAACAGTAGTGGACTCTCCAACACTAAGGGCATTCAAATGGTCATTGGATAGACATATGGGCGATACGGGAATAGTGTAGATGGGCTTTAGAGTGGTTTCACAGGTCGGCGTAACATCGAGGGCCGAAGGGCCTGTACTGCGCTGTAATGTTCTATGTTCTATGAGATAGATGGGGAGGGGGGAACCCCCCCCCCCCCACCGAGAGAGATGGAGAGGGGGACCCCCCCCCACCGAGAGAGATGGAGAGGGGGGAAACCCCCCCCCCCACCGAGAGAGATGGGGAGGGGGGACCCCACACCGAGAGAGATGGAGAGGAAGGACCCCCCCACCCACCGAGAGAAATGGAGAGGGGAGGAACTACCCCCATCGAGAGAGATGGAGAGGAGGGAACCCCCCCCCCCCACCGAGAGAGATGGAGAGGGGGGAAACCCCCCCCACCCACCGAGAGAGATGGTCAAGGGGACCCACCCCCACCGAGAGAGATGGAGAGGGGGGACCACCCCCCACCGAGAGAGATGGAGAGGGGGGACCCCCCACCGAGAGAGATGGAGATGGGGGAACCGCCCCCCCCCACCCACCGAGAGAGATTGGGAGGGGGAACCCCCCCCCCCCAATCCACTGAAAGAACACGGCTGAAACCGATGGAGGGAGAAAAGAAAGGGGGGTAAGGGGGTAAACAAGGAGCAGGGGGGGTCACACACCAGGTCGGCCCGGAAGGGCATCACGGAGGGTCTTCGGGGGAGAGAGGGGAAGGGTTAGGGAAAGGGGGGTTGGGGGTGGGGGGGCAGACACGCCGAACTGAACGGCAACAGTTTGTAACGATAGAAACGTAAGAGAAAGCCTTTTCACTCTCTGAGAAATGTAAACTAGCCGCAATGCACAGAATTGTGGAAACGGCAATAAAAAGATTTTTACAATAAAATCAGAGCCCAGTTCAATTTTTCCAATTCAGGGGCAATTTAGCGCCGCCCACCCACCTGCCCTGCACATCTTTGGGTTGTGGGGGTGAGACCCACGCAGACACGGGGAGAACGTGCAGACTCCGCACAGACTGCGACCCAAGCCGGGATTCGAACCTGGGACCCTGGAGCTGTGAGACCGCAGTGCTAACCACTGTGCTACCGTGTAACTTCCAGTGCCGCGTAAAGAATGCCACACATAACCCCCCCCCCCCCAAACACACACACACGTGTACAGAAACACAGATACTCAAACTCAGACAGACTGGGTCAATTCATCTTTCAAATGGAGCGAGATCCATTCTCCACCTTTAACTTGGAGAGGTGAATCTGGCCTGCGTGTGACCCAAGTCACACACTGACTCTGAACATCCTCACAGCAGCTTGGGGACAGACTTTTCTAAACCACTTTTCATAACCTTTGGGTATCACAAACTGCTTCACAGGCAATGGAGCCCTTTTGAAATCTAGTCAGGAGTAATTTAGGAAATGGACCAGCTAATTTCAGAGAGAGAGACACAGAAACAGGATGAGATTGTGCTGTACGTGTTTCAGAGCTGTCACTGAGACACACAAGAGATGTACAATATCAATTATTATTCTGAAGCATTTTGATTAAATCAGCCCTGAGACTGAATTCCAGTGTTTCAGAGTAAAGCTCCATCTACACTGCCCATCAAACACTCACAACGCAAATACTGTCTGTGCTTAAATACAGAGTCAAAATCCCTCTGTCCTGTCCAAAGAATTTTTCATTGCAGATAGTTATTTTTATTTTTTGAAAAAGCAGAACTCAAATTGCACCGAATCCCAGGGTGGACTCTTGTTTATTTCAGCCCTTCACATTCAAACGTGAAGTTTAAGCTCCGATTACAGGTGTCTGCTTGTCTCTGTCTGTATATTCAATGTTCCTGTAGCTTATTCACTTGTCTGAAGTATTTGAATAATAGGCCTTGGTTAATCAATCCTTTCTCACAGCACATGGAAGTTGTGAATCTTCAAGGCTCTCAGTCTAATGTAGTTAAAAAACAACTGCTTCCTTTGATCCTCAATCCATTCCCCAACCCTAAATAGATCTCACACATTTCCATAATGCAGGATTATCTCCATCAAAACTTCTAATCAGTTCCCCATACACTTGTTAAACTTGCCTGTGTGAAGTAAATTCCACTGACAGATTCCGAAAGCTGCACAGAAAAATGACTGGTTATTTTAAACTTTGAAACGGAACTACTTTAACTTGTCCATCAGTCCTATTAAACAGAAATGTTGTCCCTGTGGGCTGACAGTCTCTCAGCAAGATTGAAACATTGAGGGACCCCACGTCCTGCATTTGACAACATTTGTGGCACTTCCACAATCTACGATACATTGCTGTCTGTATTGTGTGAATCCAGCTGTGAAATATCTGTCCAGTTTAAACTTCCACTGTTTCCTCCTTCTCATCATTGATAAAGATCACGGTTTGATCACCCCTCTGCCTGAGGTGGGACTGGGACCATCCAGGGCTGCAGGCCCGGCCTCCTGTCCTCCCACCCCTCTGTCTGAGGTGGGACTGGGACCGTCCAGGGCTGCAGGCCCGGCCTCCTGTCCTCCCACCCCTCTGCCTGAGGTGGGAGTGGGACCATCCAGGGCTGCAGGCCCGGCCTCCTGTCCTCCCACCCCTCTGCCTGAGGTGGGACTGGGACCATCCAGGGCTGCAGGCCCGGCCTCCTGTCCTCCCACCCCTCTGCCTGAGGTGGGATTGGGACCATCCAGGCTGCAGGCCCGGCCTCCTGTCCTCCCACCCCTCTGCCTGAGGTGGGAGTGGGACTATCCAGGGCTGCAGGCCCGGCCTCCTGTCCTCCCACCCCTCTGCCTGAGGTGGGACAGGGACCATCCAGGGCTGCAGGCCCGGCCTCCTGTCCACCCACCCCTCTGCCTGAGGTGGGAGTGGGACCATCCAGGGCTGCAGGCCAAGCCTTCTGTCCTCCCATCCCTCTGCCTGAGGTGGGAGTGGGAGCATCCAGGGCTGCAGGCCCAGCCTCCTGTCCTCCCACCCCTCTGCCTGAGGTGGGACTGGGACCATCCAGGGCTACAGGCCCGGCCTCCTGTCCTCCCACCCCTCTGCTGGAGGTGGGAGTGGGACCATCCAGGGCTGCAGGCCCGGCCTCCTGTCCTCCGACCCCTCTGCCTGAGGTGGGAGTGGGACCGCCTGGGGCTGCAGGCCCAGCCTCCTGTCCTCCCACCCCTCTGCCTGAGGTGGGAGTCGGACCATCCAGGGCTGCAGGCCCGGCCTCCTGTCCTCCCACCCCTCTGCCTGAGGTGGGAGTGGGACCATCCAGGACTGCAGGCCCAGTCTCCTGTCCTCCCACCCCTCTGCCTGAGGTGGGACTGGGACCATCCAGAGCTGCAGGCCCGGCCTCCTGTCCTCCCACCCCTCTGCCTGAGGTGGGACTGGGACCATCCGGGGCTGCAGGCCCAGCCTCCTGTCCTCCCACCCCTCTACCTGAGGTGGGACTGGGACCATCCGGGGCTGCAGGCCCAGCCTCCTGTCCTCCCACCCCTCTGCCTGAGGTGGGAGTGGGACCATCCACGGCTGCACGCCCGGCCTCCTGTCCTCCCACCCCTCTGCCTGATTTTGGAGTGGGACCATCCAGGGCTTCAGGCCCGGCCTCCTGTCCTCCCACCCCGCTGCCTGAGGTGGGACTGGGACCATCCAGGGCTGTAGGCCCGGCCTTCTGTCCTCCCACCCCTCTGCCTGAGGTGGGAGTGGGACCATCCAGGACTGCGGACACTGTCCTCCCACCCCTCTGCCTGAGGTGGGAGTGGGACCATCCAGTGCTGCAGGCCCGGCCTCCTGTCCTCCACCCCTCTGCCTGAGGTGGGAGTGGGGCCATCCAGGGCTGCAGGCCCAGCCTCCTGTCCTCCCACCCCTCTGCCTGAGGTGGGGCTGGGACCATCCAGGGCTGCAGGCCTGGCCTCCTATCCTCCCACCCCTCTGCCTGAGGTGGGAGTGGGACCATACAGGGCTGCAGGCCCAGCCTCCTGTCCTCCCACCCCTCTGCCTGAGGTGGGAGTGGGACCGCCTGGGGCTGCAGGCCCAGCCTTCTGTCCTCCCATCCCTCTGCCTGAGGTGGGACTGGGACCATCAGGGCTACAGGCCCGGCCTCCTGTCCTCCCACCCCTCTGCCTGAGGTGGGAGTGGGACCATCCAGGGATGCAGGCCCGGCCTCCTGTCCTCCCACCCCTCTGCCTGAGGTGGGACTGGGACCATCCAGGGCTGCAGGCCCGGCCTCCTGTCCCCCACCCCCCTGCCTGAGGTGGGACTGGGACCATCCAGGGCTGCAGGCCCGGCCTCCTGTCCCCCACCCCCCTGCCTGAGGTGGGACTGGGACCATCGAGGGCTGCAGGCCGAGCCTCCTGTCCTCCGACCCCTCTGCCTGAGATGGGAGTGGGACCATCCAGGGCTGCAGGCCCGGCCTCCTGTCCTCCCACCCCTCTGCCTGAGGTGGGAGTGGGACCGCCTGGGGCTGCAGGCCCATTCTCCTGTCCTCCCACCCCTCTGCCTGAGGTGGGACTGGGATCATCCAGGGCTGCAGGCCCGGCCTCCTGTCCCCCCACCCCTCTGCCTGAGGTGGGAGTGGGACCGCCTCGTGCTGCAGGCCCAGCCTCCTGTCCTCTAACCCCTCTGCCTGAGGTGGGAGTGGGACCATCCAGGGCTGCAGGCCCAGCCTCCTGCCCTCCCACCCCTCTGCCTGAGGTGGGAGTGGGACCATCCAGGGCTGCAGGCCCGGCCTCCTGTTCTCCCACCCCTCTGCCTGAGGTGGGAGTGGGACCATCCAGGACTGCGGACACTGTCCTCCCACCCCTCTGCCTGAGGTGGGAGTTGGACCATCCAGGGCTGCAGGCCCGGCCTCCTGTCCTCCCTCCCCTCTGCCTGAGGTGGGACTGGGACCATCCAGGGCTGCAGGCCCGGCCTCCTGTCCTCTCACCCCTCTGCCTGAGGTGGGAGTGGGACCGCCAGGGGCTGCAGGCCCAGCCTCCTGTCGTCCCACCCCTCTGCCTGAGGTGGGAGTGGGACCATTCTGGGCTGCAGGCCCGGCCTCCTGTCCTCCCACCCCTCTGCCTGAGGTGGGAGTGGGACCATCCAGGGCTGCAGGCCCGGCCTCCTGTCCTCCCACACCTCTGCCTGAGGTGGGAGTGGGACCATCCAGGGCTGCAGGCCAAGCCTCCTGTCCTCCCACCCCTCTGCCTGAGGTGGGAGTGGGGCCATCCAGGGCTGCAGGCCCGGCCTCCTGTCCTCCCACCCCTCTGCCTGAGGTGGGACAGGGACCATCCAGGGCTGCAGGCCCGGCCTCCTGTCCACCCACCCCTCTGCCTGAGGTGGGAGTGGGACCATCCAGGGCTGCAGGCCAAGCCTTCTGTCCTCCCATCCCTCTGCCTGAGGTGGGAGTGGGAGCATCCAGGGCTGCAGGCCCAGCCTCCTGTCCTCCCACCCCTCTGCCTGAGGTGGGACTGGGACCATCCAGGGCTACAGGCCCGGCCTCCTGTCCTCCCACCCCTCTGCTGGAGGTGGGAGTGGGACCATCCAGGGCTGCAGGCCCGGCCTCCTGTCCTCCGACCCCTCTGCCTGAGGTGGGAGTGGGACCGCCTGGGGCTGCAGGCCCAGCCTCCTGTCCTCCCACCCCTCTGCCTGAGGTGGGAGTCGGACCATCCAGGGCTGCAGGCCCGGCCTCCTGTCCTCCCACCCCTCTGCCTGAGGTGGGAGTGGGACCATCCAGGACTGCAGGCCCAGTCTCCTGTCCTCCCACCCCTCTGCCTGAGGTGGGACTGGGACCATCCAGAGCTGCAGGCCCGGCCTCCTGTCCTCCCACCCCTCTGCCTGAGGTGGGACTGGGACCATCCGGGGCTGCAGGCCCAGCCTCCTGTCCTCCCACCCCTCTACCTGAGGTGGGACTGGGACCATCCGGGGCTGCAGGCCCAGCCTCCTGTCCTCCCACCCCTCTGCCTGAGGTGGGAGTGGGACCATCCACGGCTGCAGGCCCGGCCTCCTGTCCTCCCACCCCTCTGCCTGATTTTGGAGTGGGACCATCCAGGGCTTCAGGCCCGGCCTCCTGTCCTCCCACCCCGCTGCCTGAGGTGGGACTGGGACCATCAAGGGCTGTAGGCCCGGCCTTCTGTCCTCCCACCCCTCTGCCTGAGGTGGGAGTGGGACCATCCAGGACTGCGGACACTGTCCTCCCACCCCTCTGCCTGAGGTGGGAGTGGGACCATCCAGTGCTGCAGGCCCGGCCTCCTGTCCTCCACCCCTCTGCCTGAGGTGGGAGTGGGGCCATCCAGGGCTGCAGGCCCAGCCTCCTGTCCTCCCACCCCTCTGCCTGAGGTGGGGCTGGGACCATCCAGGGCTGCAGGCCCGGCCTCCTATCCTCCCACCCCTCTGCCTGAGGTGGGAGTGGGACCATACAGGGCTGCAGGCCCAGCCTCCTGTCCTCCCACCCCTCTGCCTGAGGTGGGAGTGGGACCGCCTGGGGCTGCAGGCCCAGCCTTCTGTCCTCCCATCCCTCTGCCTGAGGTGGGACTGGGACCATCAGGGCTACAGGCCCGGCCTCCTGTCCTCCCACCCCTCTGCCTGAGGTGGGAGTGGGACCATCCAGGGATGCAGGCCCGGCCTCCTGTCCTCCCACCCCTCTGCCTGAGGTGGGACTGGGACCATCCAGGGCTGCAGGCCCGGCCTCCTGTCCCCCACCCCCCTGCCTGAGGTGGGACTGGGACCATCCAGGGCTGCAGGCCCGGCCTCCTGTCCCCCACCCCCCTGCCTGAGGTGGGACTGGGACCATCGAGGGCTGCAGGCCGAGCCTCCTGTCCTCCGACCCCTCTGCCTGAGATGGGAGTGGGACCATCCAGGGCTGCAGGCCCGGCCTCCTGTCCTCCCACCCCTCTGCCTGAGGTGGGAGTGGGACCGCCTGGGGCTGCAGGCCCATTCTCCTGTCCTCCCACCCCTCTGCCTGAGGTGGGACTGGGATCATCCAGGGCTGCAGGCCCGGCCTCCTGTCCCCCCACCCCTCTGCCTGAGGTGGGAGTGGGACCGCCTCGTGCTGCAGGCCCAGCCTCCTGTCCTCTAACCCCTCTGCCTGAGGTGGGAGTGGGACCATCCAGGGCTGCAGGCCCAGCCTCCTGCCCTCCCACCCCTCTGCCTGAGGTGGGAGTGGGACCATCCAGGGCTGCAGGCCCGGCCTCCTGTTCTCCCACCCCTCTGCCTGAGGTGGGAGTGGGACCATCCAGGACTGCGGACACTGTCCTCCCACCCCTCTGCCTGAGGTGGGAGTGGGACCATCCAGGGCTGCAGGCCCGGCCTCCTGTCCTCCCACCCCTCTGCCTGAGGTGGGACTGGGACCATCCAGGGCTGCAGGCCCGGCCTCCTGTCCTCTCACCCCTCTGCCTGAGGTGGGAGTGGGACTGCCAGGGGCTGCAGGCCCGGCCTCCTGTCCTCCCACCCCTCTGCCTGAGGTGGGAGTGGGACCATTCTGGGCTGCAGGCCCGGCCTCCTGTCCTCCCACCCCTCTGCCTGAGGTGGGAGTGGGACTATCCAGGGCTGCAGGCCCGGCCTCCTGTCCTCCCACCCCTCTGCCTGAGGTGGGACAGGGACCATCCAGGGCTGCAGGCCCGGCCTCCTGTCCACCCACCCCTCTGCCTGAGGTGGGAGTGGGACCATCCAGGGCTGCAGGCCAAGCCTTCTGTCCTCCCATCCCTCTGCCTGAGGTGGGAGTGGGAGCATCCAGGGCTGCAGGCCCAGCCTCCTGTCCTCCCACCCCTCTGCCTGAGGTGGGACTGGGACCATCCAGGGCTACAGGCCCGGCCTCCTGTCCTCCCACCCCTCTGCTGGAGGTGGGAGTGGGACCATCCAGGGCTGCAGGCCCGGCCTCCTGTCCTCCGACCCCTCTGCCTGAGGTGGGAGTGGGACCGCCTGGGGCTGCAGGCCCAGCCTCCTGTCCTCCCACCCCTCTGCCTGAGGTGGGAGTCGGACCATCCAGGGCTGCAGGCCCGGCCTCCTGTCCTCCCACCCCTCTGCCTGAGGTGGGAGTGGGACCATCCAGGACTGCAGGCCCAGTCTCCTGTCCTCCCACCCCTCTGCCTGAGGTGGGACTGGGACCATCCAGAGCTGCAGGCCCGGCCTCCTGTCCTCCCACCCCTCTGCCTGAGGTGGGACTGGGACCATCCGGGGCTGCAGGCCCAGCCTCCTGTCCTCCCACCCCTCTACCTGAGGTGGGACTGGGACCATCCGGGGCTGCAGGCCCAGCCTCCTGTCCTCCCACCCCTCTGCCTGAGGTGGGAGTGGGACCATCCACGGCTGCACGCCCGGCCTCCTGTCCTCCCACCCCTCTGCCTGATTTTGGAGTGGGACCATCCAGGGCTTCAGGCCCGGCCTCCTGTCCTCCCACCCCGCTGCCTGAGGTGGGACTGGGACCATCCAGGGCTGTAGGCCCGGCCTTCTGTCCTCCCACCCCTCTGCCTGAGTTGGGACTGGGACCATCCAGGGCTGCAGGCCCGGCCTCCTGTCCCCCACCCCCCTGCCTGAGGTGGGACTGGGACCATCGAGGGCTGCAGGCCGAGCCTCCTGTCCTCCGACCCCTCTGCCTGAGATGGGAGTGGGACCATCCAGGGCTGCAGGCCCGGCCTCCTGTCCTCCCTCCCCTCTGCCTGAGGTGGGAGTGGGACCGCCTGGGGCTGCAGGCCCATTCTCCTGTCCTCCCACCCCTCTGCCTGAGGTAGGACTGGGATCATCCAGGGCTGCAGGCCCGGCCTCCTGTCCCCCCACCCCTCTGCCTGAGGTGGGAGTGGGACCGCCTCGTGCTGCAGGCCCAGCCTCCTGTCCTCTAACCCCTCTGCCTGAGGTGGGAGTGGGACCATCCAGGGCTGCAGGCCCAGCCTCCTGCCCTCCCACCCCTCTGCCTGAGGTGGGAGTGGGACCATCCAGGGCTGCAGGCCCGGCCTCCTGTTCTCCCACCCCTCTGCCTGAGGTGGGAGTGGGACCATCCAGGACTGCGGACACTGTCCTCCCACCCCTCTGCCTGAGGTGGGAGTTGGACCATCCAGGGCTGCAGGCCCGGCCTCCTGTCCTCCCTCCCCTCTGCCTGAGGTGGGACTGGGACCATCCAGGGCTGCAGGCCCGGCCTCCTGTCCTCTCACCCCTCTGCCTGAGGTGGGAGTGGGACCGCCAGGGGCTGCAGGCCCAGCCTCCTGTCGTCCCACCCCTCTGCCTGAGGTGGGAGTGGGACCATTCTGGGCTGCAGGCCCGGCCTCCTGTCCTCCCACCCCTCTGCCTGAGGTGGGAGTGGGACCATCCAGGGCTGCAGGCCCGGCCTCCTGTCCTCCCACACCTCTGCCTGAGGTGGGAGTGGGACCATCCAGGGCTGCAGGCCAAGCCTCCTGTCCTCCCACCCCTCTGCCTGAGGTGGGAGTGGGGCCATCCAGGGCTGCAGGCCCGGCCTCCTGTCCTCCCACCCCTCTGCCTGAGGTGGGACAGGGACCATCCAGGGCTGCAGGCCCGGCCTCCTGTCCACCCACCCCTCTGCCTGAGGTGGGAGTGGGACCATCCAGGGCTGCAGGCCAAGCCTTCTGTCCTCCCATCCCTCTGCCTGAGGTGGGAGTGGGAGCATCCAGGGCTGCAGGCCCAGCCTCCTGTCCTCCCACCCCTCTGCCTGAGGTGGGACTGGGACCATCCAGGGCTACAGGCCCGGCCTCCTGTCCTCCCACCCCTCTGCTGGAGGTGGGAGTGGGACCATCCAGGGCTGCAGGCCCGGCCTCCTGTCCTCCGACCCCTCTGCCTGAGGTGGGAGTGGGACCGCCTGGGGCTGCAGGCCCAGCCTCCTGTCCTCCCACCCCTCTGCCTGAGGTGGGAGTCGGACCATCCAGGGCTGCAGGCCCGGCCTCCTGTCCTCCCACCCCTCTGCCTGAGGTGGGAGTGGGACCATCCAGGACTGCAGGCCCAGTCTCCTGTCCTCCCACCCCTCTGCCTGAGGTGGGACTGGGACCATCCAGAGCTGCAGGCCCGGCCTCCTGTCCTCCCACCCCTCTGCCTGAGGTGGGACTGGGACCATCCGGGGCTGCAGGCCCAGCCTCCTGTCCTCCCACCCCTCTACCTGAGGTGGGACTGGGACCATCCGGGGCTGCAGGCCCAGCCTCCTGTCCTCCCACCCCTCTGCCTGAGGTGGGAGTGGGACCATCCACGGCTGCAGGCCCGGCCTCCTGTCCTCCCACCCCTCTGCCTGATTTTGGAGTGGGACCATCCAGGGCTTCAGGCCCGGCCTCCTGTCCTCCCACCCCGCTGCCTGAGGTGGGACTGGGACCATCAAGGGCTGTAGGCCCGGCCTTCTGTCCTCCCACCCCTCTGCCTGAGGTGGGAGTGGGACCATCCAGGACTGCGGACACTGTCCTCCCACCCCTCTGCCTGAGGTGGGAGTGGGACCATCCAGTGCTGCAGGCCCGGCCTCCTGTCCTCCACCCCTCTGCCTGAGGTGGGAGTGGGGCCATCCAGGGCTGCAGGCCCAGCCTCCTGTCCTCCCACCCCTCTGCCTGAGGTGGGGCTGGGACCATCCAGGGCTGCAGGCCCGGCCTCCTATCCTCCCACCCCTCTGCCTGAGGTGGGAGTGGGACCATACAGGGCTGCAGGCCCAGCCTCCTGTCCTCCCACCCCTCTGCCTGAGGTGGGAGTGGGACCGCCTGGGGCTGCAGGCCCAGCCTTCTGTCCTCCCATCCCTCTGCCTGAGGTGGGACTGGGACCATCAGGGCTACAGGCCCGGCCTCCTGTCCTCCCACCCCTCTGCCTGAGGTGGGAGTGGGACCATCCAGGGATGCAGGCCCGGCCTCCTGTCCTCCCACCCCTCTGCCTGAGGTGGGACTGGGACCATCCAGGGCTGCAGGCCCGGCCTCCTGTCCCCCACCCCCCTGCCTGAGGTGGGACTGGGACCATCCAGGGCTGCAGGCCCGGCCTCCTGTCCCCCACCCCCCTGCCTGAGGTGGGACTGGGACCATCGAGGGCTGCAGGCCGAGCCTCCTGTCCTCCGACCCCTCTGCCTGAGATGGGAGTGGGACCATCCAGGGCTGCAGGCCCGGCCTCCTGTCCTCCCACCCCTCTGCCTGAGGTGGGAGTGGGACCGCCTGGGGCTGCAGGCCCATTCTCCTGTCCTCCCACCCCTCTGCCTGAGGTGGGACTGGGATCATCCAGGGCTGCAGGCCCGGCCTCCTGTCCCCCCACCCCTCTGCCTGAGGTGGGAGTGGGACCGCCTCGTGCTGCAGGCCCAGCCTCCTGTCCTCTAACCCCTCTGCCTGAGGTGGGAGTGGGACCATCCAGGGCTGCAGGCCCAGCCTCCTGCCCTCCCACCCCTCTGCCTGAGGTGGGAGTGGGACCATCCAGGGCTGCAGGCCCGGCCTCCTGTTCTCCCACCCCTCTGCCTGAGGTGGGAGTGGGACCATCCAGGACTGCGGACACTGTCCTCCCACCCCTCTGCCTGAGGTGGGAGTGGGACCATCCAGGGCTGCAGGCCCGGCCTCCTGTCCTCCCACCCCTCTGCCTGAGGTGGGACTGGGACCATCCAGGGCTGCAGGCCCGGCCTCCTGTCCTCTCACCCCTCTGCCTGAGGTGGGAGTGGGACCGCCAGGGGCTGCAGGCCCGGCCTCCTGTCCTCCCACCCCTCTGCCTGAGGTGGGAGTGGGACCATTCTGGGCTGCAGGCCCGGCCTCCTGTCCTCCCACCCCTCTGCCTGAGGTGGGAGTGGGACCATCCAGGGCTGCAGGCCCGGCCTCCTGTCCTCCCACCCCTCTGCCTGAGGTGGGAGTGGGACCATTCTGGGCTGCAGGCCCGGCCTCCTGTCCTCCCACCCCTCTGCCTGAGGTGGGAGTGGGACCATCCAGGGCTGCAGGCCCGGCCTCCTGTCCTCCCACACCTCTGCCTGAGGTGGGAGTGGGACCATCCAGGGCTGCAGGCCAAGCCTCCTGTCCTCCCACCCCTCTGCCTGAGGTGGGAGTGGGGCCATCCAGGGCTGCAGGCCCGGCCTCCTGTCCTCCCACCCCTCTGCCTGAGGTGGGAGTGGGGCCATCCAGGGCTGCAGGCCCGGCCTCCTGTCCTCCTACCCCTCTGCCTGAGGTGGGAGTGGGACCATCCAGGGCTGCAGGCCCGGCCTCCTGCCCTCCCACCTCTCTGCCTGAGGTGGGAGTGGGACCATCCAGGACTGCAGGCCCAGCCTCCTGCCCTCCCACCCCTCTGCCTGAGGTGGGACTGGGACCATCCAGGGCTGCAGGCCCAGTCTCCTGTCCTCCCACCCCTCTGCCTGAGGTGGGAGTGGGACCATCCAGAGCTGCAGGCCCGGCCTCCTGTCCTCCCACCCCTCTGCCTGAGGTGGGACTGGGACCATCGAGGGCTGCAGGCCCGACCTCCTGCCCTCCCACCCCTCTGCCTGAGGTGGGAGTGGGACCATCCAGGCTGCAGGCCCAGCCTCCTGTCCTCCCACCCCTCTGCCTGAGGTGGGAGTGGGACCATCCATGCTGCAGGCCCGGCCTCCTGTCCTCCCACCCCTCTGCCTGAGGTGGGAGTGGAACCATCTAGGGCTGCAAGCCCAGCCTCCTGTCCTCCCACCCCTCTGCCTGCGGTGGGAGTGGAACCAACCAGGGCTGCAGGCCCGTCCTCCTGTCCCCCACCCCGCTGCCTGAGGTGGGACTGGAACAATCCAGGACTGCATGCACGGCCTCCTGTCCACCCACCCCTCTGATGAGGTGGGATTGGGATCATCTAGGGCTGCAGGCCCGGCCTCTTGTCCCCCACCCCTCTGCCTGAGGTGGGTGTGGGACCATCCAGGGCTGCAGGCCCGGCCTCCTGTCCTCCCACCCCTCTGCCTGAGGTGGGACTGTGACCATCCAGGGCTGCAGGCCCAGCCTCCTGTCCTCCCACCCATCTGCCTGAGGTGGGTGGGACCATCCAGGGCTGCAGGCCCGGCCTCCTGTCCTCCCACCCCTCTGCCTGAGGTGGGACTGGGGCCATCCAGGGCTGCAGGCCCGGCCTCCTGTCCTCCCACCCCTCTGCCTGAGGTGGGAGTGGGACCATCCAGGGCGGCAGGCCCAGCCTGTCCTCCCACCCCACTGCCTGAGGTGGGAGTAGGACCATCCAGGGCTGCAGGCCCGGCCTCCTGTCCTCCCACCCCTCTGCCTGAGGTGGGACTGGGACCATCCAGGCTGCAGGCCCGGCCTCCTGTCCCCCACCCCTCTGCCTGAGGTGGGACTGGGACCATCCAGGGCTGCAGGCCCAGCCTCCTGTCCTCCCACCCCTCTGCCTGAGGTGGGAGTGGGACCATCCAGGGCTGCAGGCCCAGCCTCCTGTCCTCCCCCCCCTCTGCCTGAGGTGGGAGTGGGACCATCCAGGGCTGCAGGCCGAGCCTCCTGTCCTCCCACCCCTCTGCCTGATGTGGGAGTGGGACCATCCAGGGCTGCAGGCCCGGACTCCTGTCCTCCCACCCCTCTGCCTGAGGTGGGAGTGGGACCATCCAGGGCTGCAGGCCGAGCCTCCTGTCCTCCCACCCCTCTGCCTGAGGTGGGAGTGGGACCATCCAGGGCTGCAGGCCCAGCCTCCTGCCCTCCCACCCTCTGGCCAGCACCTCGGGTGCATCTTCCACTGCCGGGGGCAGGGCGGACAAGACATTATGTGGGGGCAGCAGCCTCCCGTCGCTCCGCTGCCCCCGCGGTGCCCTCGCCCTCCCGCCTGCTCACGCGGCAGCTGGGGGTGAAGTGCTCTGCCCACCCTACCATGACCATTGAGGCGGGCACCCGTGCGATGGGCGGGGCTGTCGGCCCCTCGGCCATCGTAGCCGCCTCGCGGATGTACGGCAAGGCCGGGTTCTTCCTGCGGGCCGAGCAGGCGGCCCAGCGGGCCCTGGAAAGGGGGCTCACGGTGGGCGGGACACACGTGGCGGTGGAGACGCTGGAGGCCACCGCAGAACGTGTTGTTCTATCAAACGTCCCGCCCTCCCTCCCCACCGAGCTCCTCCTGCCCCATCTCTCCCGTGTTGGTGCCCATCCCCCCGACGCCTGGCCCGGGGCACACAATGAAGAGAAGCAAGGCCGGGGGGGGGCCTCCGAGGCCCCCGAGCCACTCGAGCTGCTGTCGCCCCCCGAGCAGGAGGACCCAGGGTCGAGCGGAGTCGAAGCCCCTGGGGGCCCGTCCCGCCCGGTGCAAGTTTCCTCCCCGGACGCCTCCTCTTCACCATCGCCGGGGGCCGGCAGCAGCAGCGACCGCTCATCGTGCCGCTGTGGGCCGTGGACGGGGGAGGATTTTTACTCCGACCTCTTCTCTCCGGGTCCGTCCAGCGAGGACGCTTGCAGAGTTCTGGGGGAGGACCTGCCGCAGGTGGGCCCGGAGGGCGCCGGGAAGCTCGATAATGCCATCAACCTCCAAGAGCTGACCGGCGCCCTGGACAGCCTCTCACGGGGCAAATCCCCAGGGCTGGACGGGCTGACCGTGGAGTTCTTCAGGGCGTGCTGGGACGTCCTGGGGAGCGACTACGCGGGGGTCCTGGGGGAATGTACCGCGACCGGGGAGATGCCCCTTTCGTGGCGCAGGGCCGTCATTGCCCGGCTGCCCAAGAAGGGGGATCTCCGCCGACTTAAGACCTGGCGACCGGTCTCCCTCCTCAGCACGGACTATAAAATCTTCGCCAAGGTGCTGTGTTTACGCCTTGGCCCCGAGCTGGACCACATGATCCACCCTGACCAGTCCTGCACAGTCCCGGACCGCACAATCTACGACAACATCCACCTGGCCCGGGACATTATTCACTTTACCCAGAGGACTGGTATGTCGAGCGCCTCCCTGTCTCTTGACCAGGAGAAGGCGTTCGACAGGGTGGGGCCCGGGGATTTGCTCGGGACTCTGCGAGCTGTCGGGTTCGGGTGGTATTTTGTCGCCCGGATCCGGTTACTGTCCGCCGCCTCGGAGAGTCTGATTAAGGTTAACGGGTCCCTGACGGCGCCCCTTCGCTTTGGGAGAGGAGTGCGTCAGGGCTGCCCCCTGTCCGGCCAACATTATTCCCTCTGCGTGGGGCCTTTCCTGTGCCTCCTGCGGAGGGGGTTCACGGGGCTGGTTCTGCGCGAGCCGGACGGGGGGGTGGTCCTCTCGGCGGACGCTGATGCCGTGTTCCTCATGGTCACTGACCCCGGGGACCCCCGGAGGATGCGAGAGAGCCAAGCTGTCTACTCCGTCGCGTCCTCCCCCCGGATCAACTGGGCCAAATGTTCCGGACTCCTGGTCGGTCCGTGGCAGGTGGACCCCCTCCCGGAGGAGCTCGGGCCCTTCAGCTGGAGTCGGACCAACAGCCTCGACCTGGGAGTCCATCTTTGCCCGGCAGAGGGAGCCTGGCCGGCGAACGGGCAGGAGCTGGAGACCAAGGTCACCGCTGGCCTGGGACGCTGGACAGGACGGCTCCGAGTGCTGTCCCCCAGGGGCCGAGTTCTCGTCATAAACCAGCTGATCGCCTCCATGCTGTGGTCCCGGCTGGTCACTGACCCCCCCCCCCTGGCTTTGTCCCACCATCCAGAGAGCCCGGCTTCGGTTCCTCTGGGACAATCGACTGCACGGGGTCGCTGCGGAGGTCTGGAGTCTCCCGATGGCGGAGGGCGGTCAGGCGCTGGTGTGCCTCCGCACCCAGACTGCCACTTTCCACCCTCAGACTCTGCAGCGTTACCTGGACGCTGAGCCTCCTCCACGGTGGGGCCCTGGCGACGGGTTTCTCCCCCCAGGGGCTCGGCCTGAACTACGACGTGCAGCTCCTGTCTGTGGACCAGCAGGGTCTTCGGAACTCTCTGTTGGCGCTGCCCGTCTTGTACCAGGACCTCCTCAAAGTCTGGAACACGGTCTCCAGGCGCCGCAGCTCTCCCCCGTCAGGAGTGGCGGCTGTCGTAAGGGAGGCGCTGCTCAGGAATCCGCACCTCCGCCAATCTCCATTCGGGTGGCTGGCGGAGCGGAGGGCGGTGGGTGCCGTGGGAAGGGCTGGGTGGCGGAGGGCTGTGGGTGCCGTGGGAAGGGCTGGGTGGCGGAGGGCCGGGCTGTGGGTGCCGTGGGCAGGGCTGGGTGGCGGAGGGCTGTGGGTGCCGTGGGAAGGGCTGGGTGGGGGAGGGCCGGGCTGTGGGTGCCGTGGGCAGGGCTGGGTAGCCGGGCTGTGGGTGCCGTGGGAAGAGCTGGGTGGCGGAGGGCTGTGGGTGCCGTGGGAAGGGCTGGGTGGCGGAGGGCTGTGGGTGCCGTGGGAAGGGCTGGGTGCCGGAGGGCCGGGCTGTGGGTGCCGTGGGAAGGGCTGGGTGGCGGAGGGCTGTGGGTGCCGTGGGAAGGGCTGGGTGGCGGAGGGCTGTGGGTGCCGTGGGAAGGGCTGGGTGGGGGCCGGGGGTCCCTGGAGCGGGGGCAGGCGCTGCCCACGGGCACACTCGAAGCTTTCCGGGCTGGCTGGGCCCCGCAGGGGGTGGGCTGCCGGACCGACCCCCATTCTCACACTTTCATTGGGCGGGTATTGGGTGAGGTTTGGTCTCTTTTCCTGTTCTCTTGGGGCTGTGCTCCACCCGCGGTTTGGGGCACTCCCCACATTTTGTTTTGTCCATCAGTTACTTCTGGTCTGTTTTGCTTTGTTGTGTCCCAGCTCCAGGCCGATGCCAGCGGCGGGCGCTGCCTCACCCTGCCCGCGGGAAGAGCGGGCAGGACAGGCAATCTCAGGGAAAACATACCCAAATAAACATTATATAGACATCAAATAAACAGCACCATCAAACTGTCCGACCCGAGACAATGCTGCTGGGGGAGGGGGACCGCGGCTGCTGGGGGAGGGGGACCGCGGCTGCTGGGGGAGGGGGACCGCGGCAGCTGGGGGAGGGGGACCGCGGCTGCTGGGGGAGGGGGGACCGCGGCTGCTGGGGGAGGGGGACCGCGGCTGCTGGGGGAGGGGGACCGCGGCTGCTGGGGGAGGGGGACCGCGGCTGCTGGGGAGGGGACCGCGGCTGCTGGGGGAGGGGGACCGCGGCTGCTGGGGGAGGGGGTCCGCGGCTGCTGGGGGAGGGGGACCGCGGCTGCTGGGGGAGGGGGCCCGTGGCTGCTGGGGGGAGGGGGAGGGATCGCGGCTGCTGGGGGAGGGGGAGGGGTCCGCGGCTGCTGGGGGAGGGGGAGGGATCGCGGCTGCTGGGGAGGGGTGTCCCGAAGCGTGGTACATTGGCGAGACCATGCAGACGCTGCAACAACGAATGAACGGACATCGCGCGACAATCACCAGGCAGGAATGTTCCCTTCCAGTCGGGGAACACTTCAGCAGTCAAGGGCATTCAGCCTCTGATCTCCGGGTAAGCGTTCTCCAAGGCGGCCTTCAGGACCCCCGACAACGCAGAATCTCCGAGCAGAAACTTATAGCCAAGTTCCGCACACATGAGTGCGGCCTCAACCGGGACCTGGGATTCATGTCACATTACATTCATCCCCCACCATCTGGCCTGCGAAATCCGACCAACTGTCCTGGCTTGGTACAATTCACACCTCTTTAACCTGGGGTTACCCCATCTCTGGATCTGTAAAGATTTAATCACCTGCTAATGCTCGCATTCCGAGCATTGCCTGGCATCTTTGAATTTGTCTATATATATGTTTCTGGAACATACCTCTTCATTCAACTGAGGAAGGAGCAGCGCTCCGAAAGTTAGTGACATCGAAACAAACCTGTTGGACTTTAACCTGGTGTTGTAAGATTTCTTACTGCGCCCACCCCAGTCCAACGCCGGCATCTCCACATCATCTGTAAATACAGATATACTGCCCAGGGACCACTGCAAATAGTGATATACTACCCAGTGTTCACTGTAAATAATGATATACTACCCAGTGTTCACTGTAAATAAAGGAATACCGCCCAGGAACCACAGTAAATAAAGACTTTCTACACAAGGACCACTGGAAATAATGATATACTACCCAGGGACCACTGCAGATGATGATATACTACCCAGTGATCATTGAAAATAATGACATACTGCACAGAGCAACTGTAAATAATGATATACTGCACAGAGCCACTGTAAATAATGATAGACTACCAGGGACCACTGTAAATATTGATATTCCACCCAGTGACCACTGTAAACAATGATATTCTACACAGGGACTACAGTAAATAATGATATTCTACCCAGGGACCACTGTAAATAAAGAAATACCACCCAGGGACCACTGTAAATAAAGGTATACCACCCAGGGACCATTGTAAATTATAATAACCTACCCAGGAACCGCTGTAAATAATGATATACCAGCCAGTGACCACTGTAAATAAAGAAATACCACCCAGGGACCACTGTAAATAAAAGTATACCACCCAGGGACTATTGTAAATAATAATATACTACACAGTGGCCACTGTAAACAATGATATACAACTCAGTGACCACTGTAAATAAAGGTATCCCGCCCAGGAACCACTGTAATTAAAGCATTTCTATACAAGGACCACTGTAAATAATGATTATACTACCCAGGGACCACTGCAGATAATGATATACTTTCCAGTGATCATTGTAAATAATGATATACTACCCAGGGACCACTGCAGATAATGATATACTTCACACAACCACTGTGAATAATGACATACTACCCAGGGCACACTGTAAATAATGA
This sequence comes from Scyliorhinus torazame, assembly GCF_047496885.1. Classification (NCBI taxonomy): domain Eukaryota; kingdom Metazoa; phylum Chordata; class Chondrichthyes; order Carcharhiniformes; family Scyliorhinidae; genus Scyliorhinus; species Scyliorhinus torazame. Next base: position 473,307 of record NW_027307862.1, read on the forward strand.
TATACTACCAAGGCACACTGAAAATAATGATATACTACCCAGGGACCACTAAAAATAAAGATATACTGCACAGAGACCACTGTAAATAAGGTAATACTGCCTAGGGACCACTGTAAATAATGATACACTGTCCAGGGACAACTGTAAATAGTGATATAATACTGAGGGACAACTGTAAATAATGATATTCTACCCAGGGACAACTGCAAATAATGATTTACTACACAGGGGTCACTGTAAATACTGATTTACTACCCAGTGACCACTGTAAATAAAGATATACCGCCCGGGAACAATGTAAATAAAGACTTTCTACACAGGGACCACTGTAAATAATGATATACTACCAGGGACCACTGTAAATAATGATATTCTACCCATGGAGCACTGTAAATAATTATATACTACCCATGGACAATGGCAAATTAAGATATACTATCCAGGGACAACTGTAGATAATGACATTCTACGCAGGGACCACTGTAAATAATGACATACTACCTAGGTACCACTGTAAATAAAGATATACTGCCGAGTGACGACTGTAAATAATGATATACCACCGAGTGAACACTGTAAATCATGATACTCTACCCAGGGACCACAGTAAATCATAGATCATAGAATTTACAGTGCAGAAGGAGGCCATTCGGCCCATCGAGTCTGCCCGGCTCTTGGAAAGAGCACCCTACCCAAGTCCACATCTCCACCCTATCCCCATAAGCGAGTAATCCCACCCAACACTAAGGGCAATTTTGGACACTAAGGCAATTTCTGATGGCCAATTCACCTAAACTGCACATCTTTGGACTGTGGGAAAAACCGGAGCACCCGGAGGAAACCCACGCACACACGGGGAGGATGTGCAGACTCCGCACATCCGGGAATCAAACCTGTGACCCTGGAGCTGTGAAACAATTGTGCTATCCACTATGCTACCGTGCTGCACACTAAATGATATAGTGGTGCTAAATGATATAATAATATACCGTGCTGCCCACTAAATGATACAGTATAATGATATACTTCCCAGAGACCACTGTAAATAAAGTTATCCCACCCAGGGACCACTGCAAATAAAGATATACCAGCCAGAGACCATTGTAAATAATGAAAAACTACCCGGGAACCACTGTAAATTAGATATACTGCACAGTGCCCACGGTAAATAATGATATTCTAATCAGAGACCATAGTAAATAATGATATACTACCAGGGATCACTGTAAATAAAGGTATACTGCCGAGGGACCACTGTAAATAAAGTCATACTATCCAGGGACTATTGTAGATAATGATATACTACACAGTGACCACTGTAAATAATGATATTCTAACCAGAGACAACAGCAAATAATGAAATATTACCCATGGACCACTGATATCCTGATCAGGGATCACTGTAAATTATGACATACTGCCCAGTACCACAGTAAAAATAAAATACTGCCCAGGGACCGCTGTAAATAATGATACACTACCCAGGGACCACTGTAAATAATGATACACTACCCAGGGACCACAGTAAATAATGATATGCTATCATGGGACCACTGTAATTAATGATATACTACCAGGAACCACTGTAAATTAAGACATACTACACAGGGACCACTGTAAATAATGATATACTACCCAGGGACCACTTTAAATAAAGGTACACTGCCCAGGGACCACTGTAAATAAAGACATACTACACAGGGGCCACTGTAAATAATTATTTACTACCCAGTGACCACTGTAAATAATTATATACTACCAGGAACCACTGTAAATAGAGGTACCCTCCCAGGGACCATTGTAAATAAAGATATACTACACAGTGACCACTGTAAATAATTATATACCACCCAGTGACCACTGTAAATAATTATATACCACCCAGGGACCACTGTAGATAATGATATACTACCCAGGTACGAATGTAAATAATGATAGACTACTCAGGGACCACTGTAAATAAAGATACACTGCCCAGGGCCGACTGCAAACAGTGATATACTGCACAGGCGCACTGCAAAAAAATTATATACTCCCCTGGGACCACTGTAAATAATGGTACGTTGCCCAGAAACCACTGTAAATAATGTTAAACTATGCAGGGAACACTGAAAATAATGATATACAGCACAGGGACCAATTTAAATAATGATATTTTACTCAGGGACAACTGTAAATAATGATATTCTATCCAGGGTCAAATGCAAATAATAATGTACTACCCAGGCACAACTGTAAATAATGACATTCTGACCAGGGACCACTGTAAATGCTGATATTCTACCAGGGACTACAGTAAATAATGATTTACTACCCAGGGACCACTGCAGAAAATAATATACTACCGATGGACAGCTATACCAAGGAACCACTGTAAATAATGATATACTGCCCAGGGGCCACTGTCAACAATGATATTCTACCCAGTGACCACTGTAAATAATGATATTCTACCCAGTGACCACTGTAAATAATGATATACTACCTAGGGACCACTGTAAATAATGATATTCCACACAGGGACCACTGTAAATAATGACAGACTGGCCATTGACCACTGTAAATAATTATATACTCACCAGGGACTACTATAAATAATGTTATACTACTCAGGGACCACTGTAAATAAAGATATATTGCCCAGGGACTTCCTGCCCAGGGTCCACTGTAAATGATGATATACTCCCCAGGCACTACTGTAAATGATGATATACTACCCAGGGACCTCTGTAAATAATGATATACTACCCAGGGACCACTTTAAATAATGATATACTATCATGGGACCACTGTAATGAATGATATACTACCAGGAACCACTGTAAATAAAGACATACTACACAGGGACCACTGTAAATAATGATATACTACCCAGGGACCACTTTAAATAAAGGTACACTGCCCAGGGACCACTGTAAATAAAGACATACTACACAGGGACCACTGTAAATAAGTATTTACTACCCAGTGCCCACTGTAAAGAATGATATACTACCCAGGGATCACTGTAGATAATGATATACTACCCAGGTACGAATGTAAATAATGATAGACTACTCAGGGACCACTGTAAATAAAGATATACTACCCAGGGACCACTGTAAATAATGATATACTACCCAGGGACTACTGTAAATAATGATAGACTACTCAGGGACCACTGTAAATAAAGATATAATACCCAGGGACCACTGAACATAATGAAATACTACTCAGGGACCACTGTAAATAATGTTAAACTATGCAGGGAACAGTAAAAATAATGATATACAGCACAGGGGCCAATTTAAATAATGATATTTTACTCAGAGACAACTGTAAATAATGATATTCTACACTGGGACCAGTGTAAATAATGATATACTGCACAGAGACCACTGAAAATAATGATATACTGCCCAGGGACCACTGTAAATAATGATATTCTACCCAGGGTCAAATGCAAATAATAATGTACTACCCAGGCACAACTGTTAATAATGACATTCTGCCCAGGGACCACTGTAAATGCTGACATTCTACCAGGGACTACAGTAATTAATGATTTACTACCCAGGGACCACTGCAGAATATAATATACTACCGATGGACAACTATTAATAATGGTGAAGTGCCCATGGAACGCTGTAACTAATGATATTCTACCAAGGAACCACTGTAAATAATGATTTACGACCCAAGGACCACTGTAAACAATGATAGTCTACCCAGTGAACACTGTAAATAATGATATACTACCGAGGGACCACTGTAAATAAAGACTTACTGCCCAGGATCCACTGTAAATGATGATATACTCCCCAGGCACTACTGTAAATGATGATATACTACCCAGGGACCACTGTAAATAATGATATACTACTCAGGGACCACTGTAAATAATGATATACTACCCAGGGACCACTATCAATAATGATATTCTACACAGGGACCACTGTAAATTATGACAGACTGCCCAGGGTCCACTGTAAATGATGATATACTCCCCAGGCACTACTGTGAATGATGATATACTACCCAGGGACCAGTGTAGATAATGATATTCTACCCAGGGACCACTGCAAATAATAATATTCTAATCAGAGAGCACTGCAAATAATGATATACTACATAGGGACCATTGTAAATAATCATCCACTATCAAGGGACCACTGTAAATAATGATATACTGCCGAGGGACCACTGTCAGTAATGAAATACTATCCAGGGACCACTGTAAATCATGATGTATCAATCTGGGACCACTGTAGATAATACTAAACTACACTGGGTCCACTGTAAATAATGATATGTTACCCAGGGACCACTATGAATAATGATATACCGTCCAGAGACCACTGCAAATAATTATATATCACCAAGGGAGAACTGTAAATAATGATATGCAATCCACGGACCACTGTAAAGGATGATATACTACCCAGTGACCTGTGTAAATAATGATATACTACCCAGGGACCACTGTAAATAATGATATACTTCCCAGGAACCGCGGTCAATGATGATATACTACCCAGAGCCCACTGTGATTAATGATATATTGCCCAGGGACCACTGCAAATAATTATATACTACACAGGGACCACTGTAAATAATGGTATACTGCCCAGGGACCACTGTGCTTAATGATATATTGCCCAGTGACCACTGTAAATAATGATATACTGCCCATGGACCACTGTGAATAAAGATGTACTGCACAGTGCACACTATAATTGATGACATACTGTCCAGGGCCCACTGTAAATCATGATATACCACCCTGGGACCACTGTAAATAACGATATACTACGCAGGGACCACTGTTGAAAATGATATACTACCCAGGGGCTACAGTAAATAAAGATATACTATCCAGGGACAACTGTAAATAATGATATGCTGCTCAGGGACCACTGTAAATAACGAAATACTACCAGGGGCCCACTGAAAATAATGATATACAACTCAGGGACGACTGTATATTGGACATGATACCCATGGTCCACTGTAAGTAATGATATACTCACCAGGGAACACTATAAATAAAGATATACTGCCCAAGGTCCACTAAAAATAATGATATACTGCCCTGGCGCCACTGTAAATAATGAAATACTATCCAGTGACCACTGTAAATGATGATGACGACCCACAGCCAATGTAAATAATAGTATACTACACAGGGACCACTGTATATAATGATATACTACCCAGGGATCACGGTAAATAATGATGTACTACCCAGGGTACATTGTAAATAATGATATTCTACCCAGGGTCCACTGTAAATATTGCTATACTATCCAAGTACCATAGTAAATAATAATTAATATCCCAGGAGCCAGTGTAAATAATGATATACTGCTCAGGGACCACTGTAAATAATGATGTACTACCCAGGGACCACTGTAAATAATGAAATACTACCAGGGGCCCACTGTAAATAATGATATACAACGCAGGGACGACTGTAAATAATGATATACTACCCAGGGACCACTGTAAATAATGAAATACTACCAGGGGCCCACTGTAAATAATGATATACTACCCAGGGAACACTGTAAATAATGATATTCTACCCAGGGACCACTGTAAATAATGATATTCTACCCAGGGACCACTGAACAGAATGAAATACTACACAGGGACCACTGTAAATAATGATATTCTACCCAGGGACCACTGTAAATAATGATATTCTACCCAGGGACCACTGTAAATAATGATATTCTACCCAGGGACCACTATAAATAATGATATACTACCATGGGACCACTGTAAATAATGATATTCTAACAAGTGACCACTG